>NC_056559.1:18093496-18093569 GCF_013358625.1 Macadamia integrifolia | reverse complement strand
GGAAACTTTCTAGGGCTTCTTGTAATTTTTGAAAGTTTACAGGGCTTTTTGCAATTTCTAAAATATATGGCTA
>NC_056559.1:18057398-18091557 GCF_013358625.1 Macadamia integrifolia | reverse complement strand
CAGAAATGACATATTTATGGATTCCAGCAATCCTAGTGCCGATATATTTATGTCTAAGGTCCATTTCCTCAACGTCTCATCCAACGAGCCCATGAATCTTCGTGAAACCAATACAAACAACAAGATATTATGATTTATCGACGCATTACTCATTAGCTAATGATTCAAATATGCCTTTACCACTGTTGCATTAAGCTCTTTTTTTTTTTTTTTTTTGACTAACCAAAAGTGAAGAACAAACTAGCCTTGATAAACTGATGCCGAGTGGTGACTTTCTTTTCAAGGGATAGAATCCTAGATAAGAATGGATGAACCATAGGTGAATGATGGATACCTAATGACCTTGCATGCCAAATAGTGATTCTTGGGGGATAGAATCCTAGGTAAGAAGTGATGGACTTATGGGTGGATGACAGATATCTAATGGTCTTTCATGCCAAATAGCGATTCTTGGGAGACACAGACTATGATGATCTTTTAAGGTACTTTGATTATTAATCAAGGAACCAATTTATTACTTTATATGGTTAAGACCGCACTTGCACATGTTAAGTTGCATACGTATCCCTCGAAAGGAATTAGGTCTAATGTAGTTTAGGACATTCACCCTTTCAGACATAATATTTCTTGAGTTGATCTATGTTAACCAGTCCGGGTATTTCTTCGCCATTGTGGTCTATGAATTTCATAGCTTTGCCTGGTAGAATTTCTTTGACAGTGAATGGGCAACTCCAGTTGGGCTTGAATTTTCCTCTTGGGTCATGAATTGGGGCTCTTTGTTCTCAAAGAACAAATTCGTACACCTCTATGTGGTGGGGCTTCACATTTTTGTTAAAGGCCCTGGCCATTCTTAGTTGATACATCGTCAGATTATCCATGGCCTTCATGCGCCTTTCATCAAGAAAATGGAGCTTGTCATTCTGGCCTTCACACACACTCCTTCAGGTAGCTGACTATCAAGAAGCACCCTTAGGGATGGTACCAAGATTTCTTCGGGTAGAACCGTCTCAACCCCATATACCAAAGAGAAAGGGGTTCCCCTTATCGAGGATCGTATAGAAGTCTGGTATGCACATAAGGTAAGGGGTAACTTATCAACCCAATCCTTGTGTGTTTCCACCATTTTCTGCAGAATGACTTTGATATTCTTGTTAGCTGCTTCTACTACCTCATTAGTCTGTGGCCTGTAAGTGGTAGAGTAATGCCTTCTGATACCAAATTTTGTGTAGGTTTTATCGGTCTTGCCCCAGAAGTGGGATCCTTGATCTGATATCAATTCTTGAGGTACTCCATATCGAGAAATGATGTTTTCCAGCATGAACTTGGCCACCTTAGCAGATGTGAGGACTATATAGGACTGAACCTCTATCCACTTAGTGAAATAATCAATGGCTACCAAAATGAACTCATGGCCATTGGATGCTTTAGGGTTGACCTTTCCAATTATATCAATGCCCCAAATGGAGCATGGCCAAGGTGAATTGAGCAAATGCAACTTTGTTGGCAGGATATGTATAAAGTTAGTAAATATCTGACACTTGTGGTATTTCTTGACGAAGTCCACACAATCCGCTTCCATTGTGTTTCAGTAATATCCTAGCATGAGGATCTTCTTAGATAACATCTTGGCATTCATATGGGGTCCACAAAGACCTTGATGAATTTCTTCCATGAGAGTTGTAGCTTGTTCCACATCTACACATAATAACTGTGTTCCATCATAGGACCATTTGTATAACAGATCCTTTTGGAGAATAAACTAGGTGGCACATCTTCTCAGAAACTTCTTCTCTCTATCAGTTGCTTCAATTGGATACTTCATTTCCCTAATAAAATCCACTATGTGAGCGGACCAAGACCAACCATCCACAGTGAGAGACTTCACTGAATTCCGATAAATAGGCCTACTTCTTTGTTCTATCAAGAATGGTTGGACTCTAGCCATAGGGTTGCACTCTACCATAGAAGCCAAGGTTGCAAGGGCATCAGGAAACCTGTTATTATCCCTCTGGAAGTATTCGAACGAAATTTTTTCAAAGTGTTTAATCATCTCTTCCAGATGTTCTTGATATGACTTTAGCTTCTCCTCTCTAGTTTTCCACTTTTCTTGTGTCTGACAGATGACAATGGATGAATCTCCATAAACCTTGATCCTTTTAACCCCAATGGTCAGGGTCGTTTCCAGTCCTAAAGCACAAGCTTCATACTCAGCAATGTTGTTGATATATGAGAATTTGAGGCAGAATGACGAAGGTAAATAAAGACCATCAGGAGTGACAAGCAATACTCCTGCACCACACCCCTTTTGATTGGCTGCTCCATCAAAGAATAACTATCATTCATTAACTGTGTCTTCTTCCTCTATTGTGGTGATTCCTTTATTGAGAAAGGCATCATCCAAGGATCTTCCATCTTCTGTGGGGTGGGTAGCCAAATGATCGGCTATGGCTTACCCCTTGATAGATTTCTGAGTAACATAGGTGATGTCAAACTCCAATAGCAAAAGTAACCAATGAGCCATCCTTCCTATTAAGGCTGATTTCTCGAAGAGATATTTGATGGAATCCATCTTTGAGTTCAAATGCACACTGGATAGGAAACCATGTAGTGTTATAACCTTTCATTTGCCCAAATCAATACAGCACAAGTTCTTTCCAAAGATGTGTATCGGGTCTCATATTCCAGAAACTTCTTACTGAGGTAATATATGGCATGCTCAACCCCCTTTTTTGTTTCCTTCTGTGCTAGCAAAGAGCCCATAGAATATTCTCCCACAGACAGGTACAACAGAAGTGGTGCTCCTTCCACCAGCGGTGTCAATACTAGTGGATTCATCAAGTATCCCTTGATCTTGTCAAAAGCTTACTAGCATTAGTCATTGCATTCCATTGGCTGATCCTTCTTCAACAGCTTGAAAATTAGTTTACAGATTGCAGTCAACTGAGCTATGAATCTACTAATATTTTGGATGTGACCCAGAAATCCTCGTATTTGCTTCTCAGTCCAAGGAGTGGGCATTTCCTGAATTGCCTTGATCTTGATAGGGTCGACTTCAATGCCACTTTCACTCACTAAGAAGCCTAATAAATTTCTCGTCATTGCCCCGAATACACACTTCTGAGGGTTTAACTTCAGCTAATACTTTTTGATTCTTCCCAAGAATCGCTTGAGTGGGGGAATATGCCCCTGCCGAGCTTTTGACTTTACTATCATGTTATCCACATAAAATTCCACGTCTTTGATCATCATGTCATGTAATATGGCTGTGGCTGCTCTTTGATAAGTTATTCCGGCCTTATTCAGTCCAAAAGGTATTACCTTGTAACAATAGGTTCCCCATGGTGTGGTAAAGGTTGTTTTCTCACGATACTCTGGGTGCATGCTTATTTGATTGTAACCCAAGAATCCATCCATGAATGATAAAAAAACATACCCCGCTGTATTATCCACTAATACATCAATGTGAGGTAATGGGAAATCATCCTTAGGGCTTACTTTGTTAAGATCTCAAAAGTCTATGCACATTAGTACCTTTCCATCTTTCTTTGGTAGACCACGGTGAATTCCTTCAGAAGATTACTCATCCGTTCTACTTCTTCGTTATCAAAGGTAGTGCGAATTTTTACCTCTCGAAGGCATTGGTCAGTTCCTAGATTAATAACCTAAGTATCCTCACGGATGGGTTGGGCTTTCTTTGGTTTGCATTGTTTTATTAATTCTTGATATTTATTAAGATCATCATCGGAAAAATGAGGCAAGTCATACTGGGAATCAGAAATTTCATTCATAAATGAAGGAGCATCAGACTCGATATACAAGGACTCTAGACCCCTCTCAAGAGGGGAGATTGACACAGAATCATAAACAACATCTCGACTACAAACTCGATAACTAGCTTAATGCTTTCACTAGGGGTAATCAGGCTAGCTGACTCAAAAGCATGAGTAAACTTGAAGTTTTTCCCAATGCTTATCCAGTTCAGAAGTGGTTCAGTGGCTTGATGGATGAGGAGGTGTGGCAAAGGCCCTTCTTTATCTTCTGAGAAAGTTGCTACTATTTTTTTAGTGGCGCAATGGTTCCTCTGGACAGGTGCCTGCTTCTTCATGAATACCAGCTGATCAATCTCGTGGTCTCAGAAGCTGAACTTCCTGAGGGGTGAAGATCAATGGAGACTGCTCAATCCTTTTTCTATAAAGTCTATTTTTCAATCCTATTGAGGGATGTGATCCCTGTACCTCGATCACATCTTTAACCACCTTCACGAGCCTTCCCATTGCAATTGGTTAGGGCACAGTACAAACAAACCATCATCCTCTATGCTCTCCTCTGTTTTGCATACTCACTTCTTCCTCTGAAAGGATGGTGCTTGAGCTCATGCAACTCTCGGGTTCTTAATGAAGCCTTTCAAATCAATAGGAAGTGACAGACTCGAGGTGAGCATCATCTTCTTCTCCCATTCTCTCTTCATGAGAACTCGAGGACTAGGTGCCTCCTTTGATTAAATCAATGTTGTAGGATCATCAGAGGAAAACCCAGTCTCAATCAGTGTAATTTCTGCTATCCCAGTGATGCAACTGTCTTGGTTACCTTCTTTGATTAGCATTTTCTATTGTTCCACTTCATGAGTTACTCTTGGAAGAAAATTTTAAGTCATGGTTGCAGATTGGCAATGGTTTCATCAAACCACGGCTCCACATTTCCACAAAAGGGGAAATCCTCTCCTTCTTTCACAAAGTATCCATTGAGAGTCGGGTAGTAAGTGACGGAGATCTTCCTAGTCATCCTCAACACTTTCTACCCTTTGATAGTTAGAGGAGTGTGTCCGAGACCATCCTTGCCTTTGTTCATTGCCAAACTAGGCTGCTTTGGAACTCCTTGGTGATATTTTCCCAGTCCTATGCTAGGAAAATACTGCATGTTCTTCATCATCTGATTCATTGGCAGACTCCAGATGGCTTCATAGTTAGCTGGGATTTTCTCCTTTGGAGCTTCTTTGGCAACGGCTGCCCAAGTGGTGTCTATTTCTAAACCACTCAGTTGCACCTCCTGGTCTTGTTCTTCCCTATTTTTAATGTTGGCTAGAGTGTTAACCACTTCAGGATCTCTGGCCACTAAGACGACCTTTCCCTTATGAATGAACTTCATTTTTTTATGAAGACTAGAGGACGCGGCTTTCGCAGAATGCAACCAAGGCCTTCCCAAGAGCATTTTAAAAGCTACCGGTATATCAATGACTTGGAAATCAATATCAAACTTCACCGGGCCAATCTTTACAGTAAGGGTAATGATGCCAAGGGTCTTCCTCTTGGTATTATCATATGCCCTTATGGTTTGGGCGGTTGGCCTCATTTCTTCTAATTGACACCAATATTGTTTGATGTTCTCAATGGCAGCACATTCAAATCGGACCCATGTCAATAGGAACCTAGGGAACTACTTTGTCAAGGCATTCAATTAAAATGTGGAGAGCCCGATTGTGTTGGGTTTCCTTAGGAAGTTCAAAATCCGAGAACATCAGGGACTACACCGCATATGTTGCTTTTACTATATGTGTAAGGTGTATCAGATTTATCTCGATCGACACTCAGACATTGGCGAGAGACCTCAAGACTGCTTCACGGTGCGAAGGGGATGCCATCAACAATCCCCAAATGGAGATATTTGCCTGGGATTTCTTGAGTTGAGCCAAGATTGGGTTCTCTAGCTCTTTCTTTACGCTGCTAGTTCTGACTTCATTAGCCCTTGGATGCTCTACTGCTAGAGCATTGCCCTTGTAGTCTTTCTCACTTCTAATTTTCATCACGTTGATTGGTTTTTTCACAATAATCTCAGTGGGATAACTATCTTCATCATCACTGTTGGTTAGGGTGATTATCACCACCATAGAATCATCTTCTTCTGATTCTCCTTCCCTACTTGGGGTGGGAAGTCGAGGACCTCCACAAATATCCACTGCCCTGGCTCGTTGCTTCTTGATTGCATTGGAAAGTTATTGGAATGCAGTGTCTACCGCCTTTGTAATTGTGTCATCTGGTCCTATTTCCTCCAGATCATCCAATTGCTCCTAGTAGTAAAGATCACTGACGATTACTTCCCCTAACATTTTGTTAATTTCTTTTACCCTTTCTTACATTCTCAATGTGTTGGAATACACTTCACATAGTTTTCTTCCAACTCAAATGTGGAGTACTATTCATCCATTTAAACTTGCATTGGCTCTCTAGATTCCCCTTCATTCTCTGAATCTGATGTAGAATCATCTCCCTCCATGCATAGGGAAGGGTAAATGCCACTTGTTGGATCAACTATTAGGTCATCATTGCCAATGGCGTAGACTGAGAAACATGTCAAATGTTATAGTGAGTAATATTTTGACTCATCATCATAATCATTGTTCCAAGGCCCTTGGTAGCCATCCCAGTCTGGATACCCATCATCCTCTCGAGAATCAGAGTCATCTTCCATCCTTCTCATCTTCATTTTTGTCCTCATCGTCATCGTCATCATCCTCTTCTTTACTAATTTCACTCCCACTTGATTCTTCATCAGATTCCTTAGGGCCATCAAATTCTCTAGCATCCAAACGCTCGTAGTATTCAGAGTGTACGGATCAAAAGATTTCCATAGGGTTGGTCCTATCATTATTGGCTCAAAGTTGGAACAGTCTTGACTCATCATCCTTTATGTCACTCCCTATGTGGATTAAGGAAGTGTATTCTTTTATCTGCTCCCCTATAGCCAATGTGGTTACTACTCTAAGAAGATCAGTTGTAATCTCTTCAATTACCTTTGGATTGTCTTCTGAAGTTACAGCAAGCTGAATTAGAGAAGTGGGATCACTCTCTGTTCTTCCCCCAATGCATTTACTGACCTTGTTGATGAAGTCATCTTTGGGGAATCTGGTAATGCAAGCATATCCTTCCAATCGTACTCTTCCGTCCATCCTTCTTTTAGGTTATACACAGAACCTTGAGAATGTGATTGGTATAAGAGTGATGAGGGATACGAAGTGGGATGGTATGAAGATGATGTAATGTGAGAGGTAGGATATGAAGATTGGGGATGATAGGATGAAGAGTTTCCTCCACTTTGATGGTGGGGGAAAGGTTGATGATATAGCGGAGGCCGATAATATGGCGGAGGTTGATAATGTGGCAGAGGCTAGTAATATGGTGCGATAGATTCTTTTGATGAGGAGGGATGGATGGGGGGCACCTGATCTTCTGACTCTTCCTCTGATGATTCTCTTCTTCTAGGGGTTCTTATGACTCCAGCCCTTTGACTCATGATTTTCCTATAAGCGCTGACATTCATATGATTCTTTAGAGCTCTAGGTACACTGAGTTGAGTAGGGTCACTCTCTGTAGTTTCTTCATCCAGATTGTTTACATGATCAGGGAGTGGATTGGCATTGATATTGGGAGGTTGTTTGATCTTGACCTCAATGGTTCCATTGTCTACCAAGTCTTGAATTGCATGCTGTAAATCCAAACATCTTTCAGTATTATGCCCCTTCTGAGTGGTAGGCACAATACTCATGATCCCTATACCAAGCTGGAGGAGGGTTGCTGATCACTATTAGAGCCACCATCCCTATCAATCCTTGCTTCTTTAACTTCTCATATATGGCCGTTACAGGCATTCCCATATTAGAAAACTGCCTTCTTGGGTGAGGAGCATTTTAGGCCGGTGCATCTGCTTATATTATGAAGGGCTGTGAAGAAGTGGCTGATGAGACTGACTGCTGAACTACACTTACCATATTAGTTTTCAGACCCTTTTAGGCTGGTGCATCTGCATGTGTGCCGGTGGCTATCAAAGCATCAAAAGTTTGCAAAATGTTAATAATAAAGAACATCATAATAGGGCTTTGACAAGTTCTCTATTAACATCTCTACCTACTTCGCTTCTGAAGGCCTATCTGCCATCTTGGCGCATTGTCTCTGAATCTTATCAATAAGGCGGTGAATCCTTCTTTAGGCTGCTGCCTCAACATCTCAAGCTCCCGATGTTTCACATCCACCTCAGTATTGTAGGAGTACCGTTTGGTGAAGGCCTTTACTACTGTCACCCAATTTTGAGTTTGTGATGATTCCAACTATGTGAGCACCACAGTACTGGTCCTGATAGGGTTAACATGAAGGCTTACCCCATTTGGTTATCTACGAGTTGCCATGACTTGGTGATACTGAGGAAGACCTTGAGATGAGCCTTGGGGTCTCCTGACCCATCAAATCTATCAGTCTGCCACTTGAATTTTTCTAGAATTCTTGCTCCAGGAAGAAACTCATTTCCTCAAAATCCACTGCTTGGCCTTCTGAGCCTTTGCCTGCTCGAATCATTTTCTCCAACTTCTCTAACTTCTCTCTAAGCTTCCTTTCTTTCTTTGTCTCTGGAGGCTCAAAGTGGACGTGTGCTATAAATTCCTCTTCTTCATCTTCGATCACTATCTAGGAGGAGGGACCCTGGAATAGGCCCCTTGTTGACCATTCAGCTGGGTAGGTGAAGATCCTCTCTGACCAGTTGGCTGGATATGCTCTGGTTCCCCTGAGTTGACTCGAGAAGAATTTCCACAATGACCTGTAGCTCCATTCTGGTCTACATCTCCTGTTGCGGTGCCAGCTCATTCCTGGGATCAGCTCTGGGAGGGTTTTGAAGTGTATGCAATATTTGAGCTATCCCTCTTTTGACTTCAGCCATCTTTGTCTGCAAGGTCTCCACGAGACTGACCCAAGTCTGTTTGGGTGTTTCTATGTTGGGTGGATCGATGCTTACTGGGCTCTAATCACCTGGTAGTAGACAACATCGAAGAGATGACAGAGGTGATTCTGGATTTAGGCGAGTCAACCGATTACCCTGACGCATCCAAAGGGACCGTGACAAATCCTTAAGATGTGAAATTGTGCCTGAACCAAAAGTGGTTTATTTTAGGATTTTTGAATTCCTAACCCCTTATTTGTGCATTCATCAAATTAATAACCAATGATTCATCCAAAGTCAATCCACTAAATGGTAGGGGTGGATAGGGTTTAATGCCCTTGGTCCACCCAATGTCATAAGTGGGAAGTTCATACAAATGGCTTGTTGAGAATACTCCCATACGACAATCCATGTAATAAAGTTATGCTCTCTTTTCTCTTTTTCCCACTAGGTGTCCTTCCTCCTGATTTTCTCGAGACTTGACGTGACTCTAACGGGATTGCCCCTGAGTCACATATCTGGACATTCTTCTTAAGGAGGAGGGACACCTTTTATCCGAAACCCAATTAGGAAAGCAATTCTTTATGATGGGAATATAGTGTAGGAACCTTCCTTTTTAAGACTGCAAACAAGTTCTACAGTTAACTTGTGGCGCTCCTAGCTTCTTCATCTATTTTCTATATGATGCGAGCATGCGGTGGATGCAATAGGACCGACAAGGCTTCCTTGACAAGATCTATATACGTAAGGTACGTGATCCTTTTGATATACCCGTAGGTACGAGATTAAGGGGCTGATTTCCTTGCCTATTACTCGTGACTACACACAATGTTAAGCAATTGTCCACGGGGTGGTAGAACCGTGAGTAATTGTGTGCAAAAGTGTAATGTAGGGTAACCATCATTCAGTCTCAGAATGCCGTAAAGTGCTCGGACCTCCCCAAGGGTGTTGGCACAAATACGAACATCCTCACCGTTTGATGACACATTCGATCTCAGAATGCTATAAAGTGCACAGACCTCTCCGATGGTGCTAGCACAAATACAACATCCTCGCTGTTTGACGATACCTTCCACTCTTGTATAGAAAGCGGGTATCATTTGCTCTCAGAGTACTCTCCATAACATGCACTGACCTCCCCGAGGGTGTGGGCATGACAGGGAGTCCCTCGCCAAATGACTTCACTTCGAGCACATATATGATGTGGTAGCGAATACAATTACAGACATGGAGTTAGCCAAACACATTTTTAAACAAATGTGGTGGAAAATATTCTTGCATTTAAAGGTAGCATCTAGTATTGGAAGCTTGACATTTATCCCCAGTGGAGTCGCCACTGTGCGACAGGGGTGCGCAACATGCGGCAGGGGTATGCAGGGGTGTGTAGGGGTGTATACATGGTTGTGTGCATGGCTGTGGGGTTGTGTGCATAGCTGTGTGCATGGCATGGTTGCTTGCATGTGCCGTAGCCTGTGGGCAGCGAGCACACGCGTGGGCTAGCCTATTAGCTAGAGCGCACAGTGCGTATGCAAATATGGGTTTTTCTGGTGATGATTACGGGAGATCCTCTGTCTGATTTTGGCGTATCATATATCATCGAAATTGTATTTTTAAGCACTATTCATCTATACGGTCATCTTGACCGGATTCCTTCATATATGAAAAGCTAAAATTGGACTCCTTCTCTCTTGCATGAGGAATTCTAAGGTTTTGGGTATGGGAATGTTTCCATCAGCACCTTTGTCGATCGAAAGTCGTGTCCAAGATCCAAATTTCATCATAGCCAGAGAAAGGTGACAAAATTGGGTGTATATAGCCACAGACAACTTGCTTCCAAACTCACTGTCATTGCTCTGCCACTGCCTTTGAGGGGGGATGTTAGAGAGTAATGCTCTCTGTTATTCTATTGTGTAAGAAACTAGCTGAGTCAACTCAAGATTTGCTATGGTGTTTAGTTAGTTAGTTAGTTGGTTAACTGTAGTTAATAGTGAGTGGTTAACAGCTTGTAACAGAGGAGAGCATCGATCCTTTCCACTCTTATATATAAGCCTTCTTCACTAATGAAATCAGAAGGAGAATTCCTAATTCAGAATCATAGAATTTCAAAGGTGCTTTCACATCATGATGTAGGTCAAAAACTCAAATAAGAATTACCTGGATTAGTTGAAGAAGATGACATCACAACCAGAGACCAAGGATCGAAGCAAATACTGTGACTTTCACCGAGATCATGGATATACCACTGATCTGTGTTGGGAGCTCAAGGTTACCATTAAAAGCATAATAAGGAGAGGATATCTTAAGGAATCTGTTCGAAGGTAGGACAATCAAAGCCAAGGTGGTTAAAGCCAAGGTAATCAATACTGAGGTGACCGAGACCTAGGTGAGAGAAATCAAGATGATCTTGGTCAAAGTAACCATCAAGAAAACCGACAATACTATCATCAGGAAGACATCAGGCAAAGTAGGGAAAGGAGGCATGATAAGACTCCTCCACCACCTAGGGAAAATCACGGAAAGAGAAGATACTATGATTCCCTCTTGTGAGTCATTTGACTCATTTTCACTATAAGTGGAGGACAAGCAGCAGGAGGAGAATCCCGCTCCTAAAAAAAAAACCTATGTTAGAAACATGTATTATGCCAAGCATTCCACAAAGAGAGCCAGGACCAATCATACAATTACTTTCAACAACGATCTATAGGAAGTAGAGTTATCTCATGATGATGTAGTCGTAATAACCATGAAGGTAAGAGCATTCACCATAGAGAAAATCTTGCTCAAAAATAAAAGCTTGACGGACATATTCTTTTGGAAAGCATTTAAAACCATGAATATTGGTTAAGATAAGCTCAAGTCGATGAACATCCCCTTTTATCGATTTTCGGGAGTCCTAGTAAATCCTAAAGGAATTATTGAATTCAAATCAAAGCAAGGTCTGGAGAACAACGAAATGCCACGCGGTGAACTTCTTGGTGGTAGAAGCTCCATCTGCATACAATATTATATTGGGACGATCGGGGTTTAAATAGCCTTAAAGCGGTAGTATCCACATATCACCTAAAGAGGAAGTGTTCTATCGAACATTGAGTAGGAGAATTCTGAGGAGATCAAGAGACTTCTTGCAGGTGCTATGTTAACACTATGAAGAGTAAGAAAACTGAGGAAACACTAGCCATTGCAGTAGAGGACCACATAGACAAGGAACCAGAGCATGGAAAACCAGCCGACGAGCTAATCTCGATAGACTTGGAAGGGGACAACACCAAGTTGATCCAAATCGGCAAGTCCCTAAGGAGGAGCAAAAGAAGAGATTGATGAATTTTCTCTGAGCAAACATGAATTTCTTCGCTTGGTCAGCAACTGACATACCCATAATTGATTTGAAGACCATCGAGCATAGGCTTAATGTGGATCCTACATAGAGGTTGGTCAAACAAAAGAAGAGAACCTTCACCCCAGAAAGACAGAAGGCCAGGAAGTGGATTAATTGCTCAAGGCTGGGCTCATTAGAGAAATTCTTTATCCAGAATGGCTAGCAACGTGGTAATGGTTAAGAAGGCCAGAGAAAAATGGAGGATGTACATAAACTTCACTAACCTCAACAAGGCGTGCCCAAAAGATAATTACCCTCTACCATGTATCAACCTGCTCATAGACGCTACCTCAGGTCATGAACTGATGAGCTGTAATTAAGATGTACAAGCCTGACCAGCCTAAGACAGCCTTCATACTCTTACTGTGATCAAATGTGACTATCAATCTGAACAGTGGGATTGTAAGTGCTAATGGAGGGAAGTGGATACTGTATTTACAGCTGTGATAAAACCCCTGTCTCTCTCTTTCCCAAGCGGTAAGTACTTCACTGGGCGCTAGCACTTGCAGAGATGACCTTGTTCCAGTTTGCACCGACACAACCAAAGACATGAAGAAAGAGATTGTTTAAATGAAGAAAATCAAATTCCAGTAACAAAAGAAGAAAGGAGATAATCAGGATGGAAGATCAGGTTTCCAACAAGACGGAGACTCCATCATGTGCCAAGAAATTCCAGTGCAAAAGTCTTGTGTGTTCTCTATGTCAACATGTTATATTGTATGCTGTGTGTCGGATAAGAGAGTGGAGAAAAAAAAATAAACAAAATTAATTATCGATCAATAAGTAGGACACATGGCATAAATAAACCGTATGTTCAGGGTAAGTCCTCTGCATGTACGTGCAGACGATCCAGACTCAGAAAATAAGGGGAGGTTGTCGCAGTTTAGGGAGAAAAGAAGGAAAAGAGAGAGGGAGAGAGGGAGAGCGAGAGAGAGAGAGAGAGAAAGTTATCCGAATATGAGAAGAAATAGGGGAAGAAACAGGGGAAGATCAAAAGAAAAAAAAGGGGAAAGAAACTAGGGTTTGTGCGAGAATGAGCCAAAATAGGAGAGGAAAGGGTAGAGTTTCGTGTGAAAATGAATTTAACTGTCAAGTAAAAACACTGTTTTGAGATAGTATGAACTACTATAAGGTTCTATGTACTTATACTTTCACATGTAAAATGAGATTCTTAGCTTTAGCCATTATATGGGCTCATTTGTGTATCAGGGTTTGGGAGAGTCTACTATTGAGGAACTAAATGGGTAAAACATGAGAGATAAGGGGGATAGTTTTAATAGGTATACTAAATGGGTAAGGATTGATCAATAGAACGAAGAGGTGGAACTTAAAAGTAAATTAAGTACTTGAGCCTGTGATTTGTTAAATTATATAATGATAACTAAGGTTTTAAGTTAAAATCAATAAATTAAGCTAAGAAATATATATTGGTCTAATACCCTAATGAGGACGCTTGTGGGCTCAATTATATGCAAAATACAGTTTTTAGAGAAGATATGGGATAAAGGCATGTAAGGGACAAAAAAAAAGAAAAGTTTAAAGAAAAGCCTTAAAATATAGATAAGACCGAGTGGGAATCATACATCAACATCCACCGTCAAGGTCAAATAGACTAGGCTCACTTTGGTTTGATTTCTATTTGTATTTATTTGTTTTATTTCTATTTTTACAAGTGTTTGGTATAATTTATAGTATTTAATTCTATTTATAATAAATTAGAATAAATCACAAATTTCTCTCAAGCTATTTTTGATTTTTGGAAACGAATCATTTATATTGATTTTTGCTACCTTAGATAAGCATGTGTGCTAAAGCACTCAAAATCAATGGTAAATATGTAACTTCATAATGTTTTATTCTTTTGCAATAAAAAACCCCAAATCCTATCATCTCTCTCACTCGAAGTTCAAAGCTAAAGGAAAAAACTGAAATCTATTTTCTCATTTCTATTTTATTAATAGTAACTAAACGAATACTATTTGTAGTCCATAATTTTTTGTCACAAATAAATTCTAAAAAAATAGTTAATAAATACAAATAGAATTCAAACCAAAGAGAGCCTAAGAGAATTAAAAGTGTTGAACTGGTAATAACAAGTTTAAGTTTAAACTAGGATGAAATACTAAGTTTTGATGGATGCCATTATAGGAAGTGAGAAACCTTATCTTGGGGTGAATCAGTCAAGCATGAAATGTTGAATATAACTACAATGAAATTATGTATTCCTTATGGCCTTGGAGTGGCTAAGGGTGTCAATCGGTTCGATTTTGGTTATTCGATTCGATTTCAGTTCAGTTCCAAACGACAATATGGTGGACCAAATCGAATCGAGAACCGACTCAATTCCGTATTCAGATACTCAAACCGATTCAATTCGGTTGGTTCGGTTTCGATTCTAATATTCGATTTTAATTCGGTTATGAAAAACGGTTCCACTTTTGAACCATGACTGTGATGGACCAAATGCCATAATGGGCTCAAATTACGTACTTGGTTCTCCAATTTTTGTCTTACACATTCCATCAATCATAAAGTCTCTTCAAATAATCATTCAAAATCACCTATTAAAGATAATATAACCCATCAAAATCTGACTGTAGCATAGTTAAAACATGTATCAGATTACGACCTACAGAATGAAATTGTAAATGTCATTCGCAAGTAAGATCTAAGCTAGAATAAAAAAAAAAGCATAATAATATGTCCAAAGCGTCTAGTCTCCCCTAAGAGTCAAAAACTCAAAAGGGAATATGGAAAATCCCTCCTAAGTCTTAGAGATAGTAGGTTTTTTTTTTTTTTTTTTTTTTTCATTTTTTGGTTTAAACTTTTAAGAGTACTTCGGTTCGGTTTTGGTTTCAGTTTCGAACCTACGGTTTTAACATCCTAAACCAAAACCGAACCAAACCAAACCGAACCGAATAGCAATACTCACATACCCAGACCGAATATGAACCGAATTTATTCGGTTCGGTTTGGCCTGGTTAATTGGGCTCGATTTCAATTTTGATTTCGGTATTCGGTTTTGGTTTGAAATTGACACCCATAGGAGTGGCAAGAATGCTATATATGATGAAATTATATGACATTATGAGATATGTCAAGGAAAAGTACTATACATGATGTTATTCCTCTTGATAATTGATATGAAATGAATCGGAATGGAAAAAGAAGATTATGAAAGGAATGAATGGACATAAACTAGACCCATGACTGTCATCCCTTTCCTGGAGGATAGGTACTAAATTAGGGGTGTCAAACAGTGCGGTTTTGGTTATTTGGTTCGGTTCTAGTTTGATTTACATTTTGACAAGGTGAAACCAAAACCACACCGATTAGGAATAAGGTGAAATCAAAATCGTTTTCATCCGGTTTCAGTTTTAGCGGTTTTTAATCGGGTTTTGTTATTTGGTTCACAACGGGTTTACATAGGGTTAATAGTGTCGTTTTAGAAAATAGTTTGCATCCTACAACTAGTGTGAATCCTACATATATTAAATTTCTTAAAGAGTTAAGACAATATACATTTATTTTGCCAAGGACAATATACTTTGTATGTAAACGACTACACACATTATAACTAATTAACTATGATCCTAGAAATTAGAAAATCAATAAGTGTGATTGTGTGAAAGTGAAGCTCCCTTATTGGTTAGTACTTTTTTTTTTCGTAGAGACCCATCAAATTTCAAAACACTTTAAGTCTTTAATACTAAGTGTCAATTAACCATCGATTTTCTAGTTTGATTTGGTTCTGAACCGGAATTATGGCCTATAAAACCAAAACCGGATCAATTTATTACGGTGCGATTCGATTTGATTATAACCGATCAATTTCGATTCTAATAATCGGTTTTGGTTATATGTTGACACCCTTATAATCGATGAGGCACATAGTAAATTCCTCAATTAGCACACGAGAATACCTAGTTCGCCATCAGATGGCCCGGTGCTTCAATGATCGGGATAAAGAGATGTTTCCTCGCTTGCTACGTAGAATACCCAGCGATGCTGGTTGGAGGGTCTCTGGTCCTTTGGTGATCGGGACAATGATGATCATTTTGCTATATTTTCCGTGCTTTCCATTGTGATGAGTACATGTGGCAGCCGTTGATCATGGAGTGTCCTCACAGCCTCACGTACTTGTTTGTGCATGTGGCAGTTCACTATGATGACTTGACAAAGTAAATTCTATTTATACTTGTTAAAATATTATTAAAATATTACCAAGTTTCATGATATTGATCATAATTTTTTTTTTCTTGCCAATTTGTTGATGTTCGAAATTAGTATTTGGAAATAAGGGTTGAGAATATCTTGGTTAGGGTTTCCTACTTTATAGGGTGAGAGATTATTTAGGCTCCAATTGACTTGGTATGTAATTTTAAAAAAACAAGTGGCAGGTAATATTTTGAGATATCATATAATTTTTATGGAAAGGATGAAATGATATATAATAATTAAACTTGTTATCTTGTGTAAATAGATGCCATCACAGTAGGGTATGGCTTCACATATCAAAGCCATTTGGGATCCACTTTCCTGAATTTAAGACTTCGTTGTGATCTTGTAACAAGTAAAGTATTTCTTTCCCACTTTGCAGGACGTTGTGATGCCTCTCCTACCGGGTCTGGGGGCATAATATAAATCATACCAAACATATTTTTGATTATCTAGCATTTGAGTGGTGGGAAGAGGGTATGTTCATCTCATAACATTCAACCTCGTAAGATGGGGATTGCATCTCAAATGTGAAACAACAGTATTGGATAAAAGTTCTTTGACACCCTATTAATACATAGGAAACAATTGGTCGTAATCTTACATTTTTGTCTTTTTTTATGCTACAATTATTTTTTTTTTAATCTTCAATGAGGGTAAGATTTTTTTTTATTTCACATATCAATTTGTAAAGCATGTAAAACAATGACAACCATTTTTTTTTCTTTAATAAAAAAAAAACTAAATTAGATAAAAGCATAGAGTACAAAGATAAAGTCCAAAGGCAAGATGAAGGGGGAAACCCTATCAAAATGCCAAATAGTTAATAAGATGATGATACATACAAAACCAGGGGATGTAAAACAAATAATCGAAGGATGGTACCATAAAAGTTGGGGGAGGGTAGAAACTGTTGTTTTATGGTTGTCCTTGTTGGCAACCCGGCCATGTGGCGACGATGATGTGGTCAATTTGGGTGACATGGATGAAAATGATGACATGACAGTGTCCAGTGTCACCGATGAGATAACAAAGCCGCTTGGTATGCATGGAATAGTTTGATACATCCTTAGTATGTGGTGCGGGTTTTTGGGTCAAAACTGGTAAAATTAGCCTATTTACGCTCAGGGGCATTTTTTGTGGTAAAAATTACATTTTTGGAAGACTATTTCTTCATGAAAAAGGTATATTGTAATTTATTTAGTCCAATGCATTTGATTTCGTCGCATTCCGATACCGTATGAATAAGTTACGGCATTTTTGGCATTTGAGGGTAATTTCGACATTGAAGATGAATTTTTTTAAAGAAGTGTTCTCCATGTAACAATATGAAAAAAATCATATCTTTCCAACGGTTCTGATTTCATCACATTCTGATTCCGTATGAGAAAGATGGGTCATTGAAAACGTCTAGGGGCATTTTGATCATTTTACATGGTTGAGTCAGATGATCGGTTCTTCTGGAAAGTTGCCGAGAGTCCAGTCACGGTTCCAATGCACTTTGTTTCATATTGATCGGATATCATATGAAAAATTTATATGTATTTCCGTAAAGCCGGTTTGAAAATCCGAACAAAAAATCAACAGACTGCTCTCGATGATGGATGGATTTTCCAGAATTTATTTTTGAAATTTCAAGGGCCTTTGGGAAATTTTAATACCTTAACGGTCTGAGTTGATAAGAGGTTTCTGGCATTGAAGTTTATTGGAGCAGTGGCTTAACTGCTATTTAAAAGAATTAGTAAGATCCTTAATAGACAGCTCAGAGTAAGCCACGTAGGCTTGATTCTCATCTAAGAGTGCTCAAGATTTAGCGCTGGATCGGATGCTTAATATGCTAGTGTGAGGTTTTCCATTGGTCAGATTTATCAAGAACCATATGCCGGCGCTTCACAGGATCAAGTTACTACGATGTTATGCACATTCAAAAAGTGGCATTGAAAGATGTTGTTTCCAATGATCTCATGGGATCTGATTTAAACTTGATCTAAAGATCTCAATCCAAGGGCTAAAAATCCACATTTAATTTATGAGAAGTAGCCGACAATCCACCGTGAATCACACCGATCGAACTAATAGGATGTCGACAACGCTTCTGACCGCTGACATAAGCGTTGACTAATGACATCATCTGATCCTAGATCTACAGTTCATGTTCATTATCCGTTATCGGAATCTGACTACTCAGATTATTAAATGCTCTTTGATGAGATCTACGGCCAAATTTGCTCTCCCGTTGCGCGTGCCACCAGTGTAGCCTACGCCGCTCCTCTGAAGATTTCATTTTTAGCTTTCTAGTTAGCTCAACTTCAAAGGGTTATATCTCCATCATCCTAACTCTGATTTGGGTCATTCAAGTTCAAGATTCTTCATATCTCTGAGCTCTACATGCCTAAGGGAAGAAAAAGAAGAGGAGAGTTGTAGAGGTGGCCGAATATTTGAGTTGAAGCTCAAAGAAGGCTTAGGCTTTGAATGCAAAACCTATAATCTCTTGTACTTGATCCACAACCCCCATTAAAGGCTTAGGAAGTTGCTGGAAACCAAGGTAGCAAGCTCTATTGGTTGTTGCCAAGAGAAAGAAAAAGAAAATGGAAGAGAAGAGAAGAGAAGAAGAGGGAAATAGAGAAGAAGAAGAAGAAGTTTTTCACTCTCTTTGTGTGTGTCTTGAATGCCTATCAAGAAAGATTTTCTCAAATCCAATTAATGGAGTTTGATGGTTCTTATTGAGAATACTATTTTTCCATTAAAGCTTTATTTGCAAGGAAGACTAGAAGAGGAGAAGTAGAGAGAGAGAGAGAGAGAGAGAGAGAGAGAGAGAGAGAGAAGAGTGTGTGTATGAATGTGAATGCCATTGTTACTCCATGAAAGTAAAGACAATGAGAAAAGAAAGAAGAATAAGAATAACCTAGAATTTGGTTCATGTGAGTTGCTTCAAGAAACCCAAGTGCCAACCGGAGTTGAAGCATTGGCAGCATCGAAACAACGTTGTTGTGGTCCGCATCAAGTGGAGATTGACATTATTACATCTCCGACGGTTACTTCTTGCCAAGATAACCTCACTTTTGCCAAATTTCTATTATTATAAATCATTGTAGGTAAGATATTTAATAAAATGCCTAAGTGATAATTGTAGTCTATTTGGAGGAAATTTACATGTATGAGTGCTTCACTATAGGGCATTATTATAAGCCCAACTTTATTTTTTATTGGTGTTCAGTGGGTGCTGGACATAGGGGTTATGTGTTCCTCAGTAGTTACAATTACCTAAACCTATTTACCGCGGGTGCGGCTTCTCAAATCATTCTGAGAAAACCAGGGTGAAGACCTAACCATTGTATGTCATTGGTGGAAACTGGTAATGTGTTTCCTTGGTTGTGGGTGCAGTCATAATTAGTATTGAGTAAATGCTGAGCCTGATAATGGACATTACTCCGTGCATGTAGGCAACTAGCCGAAACACGTATTTCTTGTGTTGTAGATGTGTATGCTCGTATTTGTATTGTGGATTGGAGTGCTTGGCTATAGAATGGGTGTATACATCTGGTAGACCTGACCACTTGGTGGTGCAGTGTGGATGTGCATATAACTGTATATGTATATGACAGTGATTACCGTGTGAGGTTTATGAGACAGCTCTGGGCAGCAATACAGGTTATATGAGTAAGTTCCGTGCAACAGTAATAATGGTCAGTAGTATACATAGCAGCTCTGGGCAGCATTAGTAGACTGTGCTATTGAAGTATAAATAGTGGTTGCCACATCAGGGATACAGCTGAAAAATGAAAAAATATTTGGCACATTGATTCACCCCCCTCTCAGTGTCAATCGGGACCCAACAGAAACATCAATAAGGAGAGGGATAAATAAATAAAATAATAATAATAAAGATGGATAGAAACATTAGTGGAAGGTATTGAACATAAAAAAGAAGTATATAGGGACAAATGACAAGATTCCTATTTCTTAAAGTACATGAGCTCGCAAAACGAATGGGTAGAATTTATTTCTAATCTCAAAAGAAATGGATTTATATATTTGTTCAATAATATGCGATGAGGAGATCCATTATGTTTTACTTATTTTCCACAAATATGATGATTATAAAATTAAAAAGCAAGCTTGCAAATATAATCAGAAATAGACTTAGCACTATTTTTTTTTTTTTAAATCCACCTCCATTCTCTTTGAAAGGTAACGTGTGAGGACCAGCAAAGTTTCGTAGTTTTCTCCTTGTGAAAAGAGTGGTATGAATCCGACAGTCTCTATTGACCAGAAGTCTCCATATAGATCAGAATCTAGAACCTATAACTAAGAGAAACTATGCATCAACCCTAGGTAAACACATATTATAATTGAATGGACTGACTAGGATTAAGCATATATACATTGATATCACACACAATAGAAGGGAAAACATGACCTAAACACGTAAAAGAGAAAATGATCAAATCTACATATTCGTATCCAGTTGCTCTATGTGGTTAGTATACTGAATGTAAAGCAGACATGCTGATATATCAGAGAATGGACATAGCAAGACCTAAAATCTAGCATCCAACATGTTGGTGGATGTCAAAATAAAGAACAAGGGACAAATCTACATACCTTTATCCAGTTTTGCTGCATCTTTAATATATAGAATATAAAACAGACATACTAAAGGGTATAGAAATCAACCCAAAATCTAACAGTATCATTCATCTCATAGAATGTAGTAAGACCATCCCTGCTATCATGGCATAATAGACGATTAGGATCATGTAAAACAATCATCAACAACAAAAAACTAAGCCTTATCCCAACTTAATGAGGTCAGCTACATGGATCATAGAATATAATCATCATGCATATTATATACACACAAGCAATGCAACAGTTCTGTAAAATAAGTTAAATACAGATACCTAGTATTGAATAAGAGAAAAGAATGCAAAACATGTTGGAAAAGGAGAACTAGCTACGAGAAAAACTTTGGCAAGGATAGAATAAAAATTTTAAAAATCCAAAAAAAAAAAAGGTTAAAAATAGGACATCTAAGCCTAGAAGTATGAAAAAAAATGTTTGTTAAAATACTAGGAGAAACACATTTAGATAGCCAATAGTGTGAAAATCCATGATTTGAAAATCTCAGGTTGAGGATAGACCAATAAGGGAATAAATTTGGGAAAATAATAATATATAAATATTTTACAGTATATAGATGAGGTACTAATATACAACTTTTAAGAATGAATGTTTGAAAAATAAGGTACGAAAGTCCATGTAACTAATTGCACTTCATTATTGCCCTATTGTGACAGCAATGAATAGGGCTCAGTAAAAGTGCGATACCTTGATGCAAAAAACTCAAAATAAAAAACTGTAAAATAAAAAACTTACCCTTCTACAAGTTTGGTGAAGGGTTCTTGATAATTGGAAGGCAAGGGCTTAGGAAATCTCTAATGAAAACTAGAACTAATGCGATGTACAACAAAACAGCTTCAAGACATGATTCTAGTATGCGAATCTCGATAATTATAACGGCTTGTACTATGCAGGATCTCCCAAAACATGGGAGGGGTTTGGTACTTATATTTTAAAAACCTCTTAGTCAACTAAGTATGTATGGAATGCTTCTATGTGTGAGGTGATCTTCTTTCTTTGTTGGAAAAAGATTTGGTGTCTATTTAGGAGAAGAAAATATTTTCTGAGGTTAAACATTCACGTTTTTCACATGAATTTTCCAAAATCTTCTAGGTGTCCTAAGCTTAGAATTTATCTAGACACATTCCTTGGGCAGTAAGTATGATATTTGACTGAAATCTCTAAATCCATACAAAATCGTAGAGCCAGCAGAAAATGCATTCTAACGATCTTATTGGGATTAGGCTGATGTGGGCCTAGATGCAAATGACGTCGGATCAAATGCATCAAGTGTCGGCCTGAGTTATGTAAGTATGGCTTGGGTTGACTTAATGGGTTTGGTCCAATTGGGTTTTTACTCCTTAGGACAGGCCTATGATTCTTGGGTGGTCTTGGTTAATTCTAAGTCTATCAAAGCCATTTGCCAATTTTAAAAACATGTTTGCTCAATTAGTTAACCATCCCATGCTGGTATATAAGCAAGAATACACTACCTATGTCAAAGAAGAGATCTTGATCATAAATACAAGATCACTTCACATCTTAGGGGGTTTTTGACTCATCATTGCTTAGCCCTTCCAAGAGTAATAAAATGTGATGTCTACAGAAGGATATTTATTTGATGAGGCCAACAATTACTAAGGATTTCTTTCCAAATAGATCTAAAAACGGACAAGAAAATAATAGGTAGTTCACATTTTCTTGAGAGTTCCAAAAGAGAAAATAACTTAAGAGTTCCAAAAGAGAAAATAATTAACAATAGAAAGATTTCTCTATAGGAAGAACTCCTGGATAAGAAGAGATAGAGTCAAACCATGCTAAAAAGTAAAACTATGCCTCGAAATATTTTGAACCAGACAATCTTGTGCCAGGGGGATTTTTGAGATCTTGATCTAATGAAATTCTAAGCAGAGGCTAAGGTGAATTTTTTCAAAGAATTTAAAAGCCAAAACTAAAACACCTCTCCCTCTTGGTCGCAACTCAGGAGAAGGGAGATTAACCAAACCTTAATTAAATTATTGGAAGTACTAGGCCATGTGCACCAAATACCATCTTGGATAATGGAGGAGGCTTTGGCCATCCTATCAGATCCAACTATAGAAATATTCTCTAAATATTCCCTATGATTGTCCCATAGACAAATTAGAAAATTGACCAATAACAATCTCTTAGTATTGGGTTCCAAATAGGAAACCCACTCCTAGTCTAATTAGGGAAAACAGTTCTTCCCTATTTGGCATACCTTGATGGGAGGGTGCACAAACTCTATAAAACAGGGGTCTAGGTCCTCGTTCTACCCTAAAGTTACTCTCATTATTAGAGCTATCACCAAGAGAGCATTAAAGGGAGCTAGTGGGAGAAACCTAGAGAATCCATTGTGTTCGTGCTTAGGGTTGCAGGAATAAAGATACGTGAAGAATATGATGGTAGTCAATTCTTCACAATCGATGGTGAACGGTATGCATCGATCCCTGATGATTTAATTTGTCATTCTATGAACGTATGGCAAGATCCTATTATTGTATGTGAAAGGAATTACGTTCTTTACCAACATCATATCTTAGTCGATCTTCATATATGTGAGAATATAATTAGGATGATCAAGCCACATATAAGTATCATATCCATCAACAATACTTGAATGAATGACATTATAAACAAGATGTTTATATATTAGAACTTTCCTCCAAACCCAAGATGCACCAGTTGGGAAAATGTTGTAACTGAGGATGTGAAAAGAAAGTTATACCCTTAGTTTTGTCTTTTTAGTATAATACATTTTTTTTAATGGTAATGGTAAGCCAAAGCCTAGCTATCATTTCACATGTTTGAATTATATGGCCCTCCCCTAGACTATGGTCCGATTGCAAGCCACCCCCTACAATTCGAAACTTGATTTGAACCTCCCTTACATTCTCATAAGTCTTACAACCAACCTAATATGTTAGTGTGTGATATTTAAGTGATGATGTCAGTAAGCATGACATATAGTAAATGTGAGTTTACATTTTTACCCTTTCATTAAAACAAGAGAACTAATCACTTCCCTTTCATCATTAGAAGCTCATCTCCTTCTTCTGAACTTCTCATCTCCAGTGACCTGCGTGTAACAACCTCTCCTCTTTGCTAACTTGTGGGCAATAAACTCCCCACTCCAACAATCTGCAAGCAAGAAATATACCTATGAAGCTTCATGAGTTGAGTCGAACCTTCCTGAACACAATCCCTGTACAAAAAAATTAAGTTGTTTGGGATTGTGCTGAAGAACTTTGATGACCCTACAAAACCAATGACCTGAGAAAGGTGCAACAGTACTGGCAAAGATCTTTCATAGTATCATCCTTACAGAAGCTACCTATTTTTCATTGAAGTACATCAAAGATTCTAACTTAGGTCTTGAAATAAAGCCTACCCAAAAAACCTAGAGATTAGAATAGAGCTTTGATAACTTGTTTGACATTTACTCCCATAGAGTGTGGAGAGAGCTTTGTGTGGTATGTATGCCTTGAGTGAATTTTATTAATATAAGTGATGAGAAGAAAAAAAAAATAAAAAATATATATATGTATATTGGAATATGCTTTGAAATTATGTTTTTGAATAACGGGAATTTACACCAAAAGTTACAAAATTGAAGGTAACAATAGGCTACTTAATCTAAGTGATGAAAAGGGATATATATATATATATATACCCAATTGTTTAAGTTGTGTCCCCCATTGGACCTTATGGTTTTGTCTGATCCTACTCCTTCTATGGTTATGAAAGATTTCAATGGTGGAACTTAATGTACTTCACTTCAGTATGCTTTAACTTGCAATACTTCATTTAAGTTGTTTTCATATTTCTAAATTTTTGTCTTTCTTATATTTTTCCTCCAATCATTATGGGTTTTTTCAATTATCTAGCAATAAGTGTGAGGTGTGCTATTGAATACCATTGGTGTTAGAAGTAGGAGAAAAATTTGTTGACCCAGGCAAGTATGGCTACTTGGACATGGGTTTTGACATCTATAATCCAATCATCAACCATGTCCCTATAGGCCATAATATCACATTCAAAGTCAATGTGAACTCCCAAGCCAAGGGGATATGGAGGTGACTGGTGGTAATAGTGTCTTTCAGTTGTTTGGTTTGGATGAGATGGAGGTCAGTCAAAAAATTGTGTGTATATGCTCTTGAATATAGCAATACTTGACACTAAAATTTATACAATCAACAGGTTCCACAATACTATTTTTTATATAGAAATGAAACAAGTATGAAAACTGAACAACCTCTAGAAGTTGGTTCCACAATTGATGGTATTGTTTAGAACAATCAGACTACTACAATGTGGAGTATTGCTACTACCATAGTAAGAGCTACTAGTAGAAGTAGTGGATTGAAAGATACCTCTTAGGTTTTCAGGGAAGCTGGCAAGAGTATTGCATGTTCGGATGAATTTTTCCATACCTTCGAGTCATCCAGTAGCAATGAAGAATGGACACATCTAAGTGATGATGATTGGGATGAGGAAAGTGAAAGAGAGCCAAATCAAGGTAATGAAGCTGATATAGAAAGGGAGAATGATGGGAATAGGGATGGTGATAGGGTCGAGGATGAGAGCCAGGATGATTTATCTGATTATGATTCTGAAGAGTTCTATAAACGTGATTCCCAACAAGCTTCTCCTAATGAGGTAGGAAAGTAAAATTGGAGAAAAAGTTTGTATATTGTGATGTGAACTAGTTCATAGCTACCCTTTAAAAGGTTATATTTCATGAGGGTTTTGAGAGTTAAAAATGAGAAAATTTTAGTGATTGTTGTATGTGTATCAAAGGGTTGTATTTGGAGAATCCAGACCTCACCTGTTAAAGACGGTGTGACTTATATGATAAAGTAATATCATCAACTACACACGTCTCAAATTTATGAAAAATAAAAATGTTATGTCCATATGGATAGCAGAGAAACTTTCTCCAGCTTAAGGCTGATCTAGAAATGAAGGCGGAGTCCATGTTTGTTTTTTGAATAAGAATTGTAAAATTCAATTTCCTTACATAAAGTTGAAAAGGGTAAGTAAGATTGCCTAAGATATGAGTTAAGGTAGCCATGCAAAGTCATGCACGATTACCTAAATATGGTGAGTTGGTTGTGGAGAAGAATCCTAGGGGTATGTTTGAACTCCAATATTATGAGAGGGAAGATATGTCAATAAATCCAGTATTTAAGAAAATGCTTATTTGTTTTCATCCATACAAGAAATGTTTCTTGAGTGGATATAGATCATTCATAGGTTTTGATGGTTGCCACCTTAAGGGAAAATTTGATGGAGTTTTGTTGGCATCTATATATGTTAACAGAAATAATGCCTTGTTCCCTATTGCATATGGTGTAGTGGAGATTGGAGGTAAAGAAAGTTGGATGTTTTTTCTTTAAAATTTATATAAGACTCTTCTCACGGCTACTGATGATTTGTCCTTGACTTTTATCTCAAACAAATATATGGTATGTTTTTTAAGTTTAGTTAAGTTCATATAAGCTTATATTCTTTTTTGTAAAGAAAGTACTACTATATGACTGACTTAAATGTTGTATGTATATATTGTATAGGGACTGCTAGATGCTATTACTGCAATCTTCCCAAATGCTCACCATAGGTATTACAATAGCTATCTCTATCCGAATTTTAAGAAAAGAAATCATTTTTTTGTCAGCCTCAAGAGCCTCTAATGTTGTCCATTTTGAAAAGGATATTAGTGTCATTAAAGAGCTTGACAATGAAGCCTACTAGTGATTGATGAAAGACCCCCACCCCCTAGCTTGTGAGCTAAGCATGCCTTCAATGTTAGAGAAAAAAGTGATCATATCACGAACAACATGACTAAACTCTTTAACTAAAAGATAGCACCCTTAAGGAGGAAGCCCATTCTCACCTTGAAACTAATGGATAGAATATATAAAATGTATAAAAT
Organism: Macadamia integrifolia; assembly: GCF_013358625.1. Lineage (NCBI taxonomy): Eukaryota > Viridiplantae > Streptophyta > Magnoliopsida > Proteales > Proteaceae > Macadamia > Macadamia integrifolia. The sequence continues at coordinate 18,064,684 of NC_056559.1, read as the reverse complement.
GAGTGCACCTATGTGGGTACAATCCCTCCAAGGTTTATGAGGAAATTAAACAAGGTCTAGCAAGAATCAAGGCAATGCAAGGCTTTTTCTACAAGTGCAGATGAAATTGAGATCAAATATGTGGTTGTAGAGTATGGGATGGTATTGGGATGTCTTGTAAACATGCAACAACAACTATCTCATTCGAGATGGGACACCCTTGAAGCCCATTGTGATTTATAGTACACTATAAAGAGATATATGGTAGCATATGGTGTGATGATCCACCAATGTCGGTATTTGGTCGAGTTGAGAGAGATGGTCCAAATGGCCTTTTTTTTTTTTTTTTTTTTTTTAAATGAGAGTGGTGTGGTTCAGCCTCCACCTCTGGAGAGGTTACCAGGTAGACCTCTCAATCACATACATCCTTAGGATTTGGCTGAGTTGAGAGAGGATGGTCCAAATGGCATGCTTTTTTTTTTTTTTTGGTATGAGAATGGTGGGGTTCAACCTCCATCTCTGAAGAGGTTACCAAATAGACCTCTCAATCACATACATCCTTCTGTAATTGAAGTATTTAATGAAAGGGAGATTAGATTAAGCCCTAATTTCACAGAATCCAAGTGAAAGGATAGCAGGGACATGAGATTGTGCCCTAATTTCATAGAAATGAAGGAGAAAAGGAGCTCTGGCCCTAGTTTCACATAATCTAAGAGCGACGAGAGTGAGGGAATATAAAACACTGAGAGACTAACCTTTGCTAGAGTTGCAAGACTATTTCCGCTGATAATTTCTCTCTTAGGCTATGTTTGGAAGCTAAGAAAAAAAAATTAAATTTGAGGAGAGAGATAGACACATAAAAAATTCATTGTATAATTATGATTTTTGTTTTATTATGTTTGTTGTACTATTTTCTTTCCTTTTCTATCAAACATAGCTTTAGGCTTCACCTTCATAGGAGATTCCTTCACCGGAGATTGATTTGGATAACTCTGATTCCCAACGGCTCCCATTTGAAATATAAGTTTTATTTTAGAATATTCAAATTGAAGATGAACAAGGGTAGAATAGCATTTTACATCTCACAACTAACAGGAGTGGGTGTAATTTCTCATAACTCAGGAGGAGGCAATAGTCAAGCCAATAGGATCCTCTATCACCGATAGGGCTTGTAATGCAGATCCAAGGTTTGAAGACACCTTAGGCTGCGTGTCTAACGCTGCCTTGTAGCCTGCTACAAACGAGCCCACGGGAGAGCTATGTAATTATAATTAATTTCTTAATGAAAATCAAGCAAACATTAGAAAAGTATAAATTACCTCAAGCCTCGAGAGCCAGAAGCCACCTTAAAGACTTAAACCTCCTGTTACTGCGCGGTGGTAGCAGAAGAAGAAGAAGCAGCAGCAGCAGCAGCAGCAGCAGCAGCAGCAGCAGCAGAAAGGAAGAAGTAGAGGCAATGGGAAAGATCTCTCCATCACTCCGTACTTCATTTCCCGTTACCGGCCTCCTGAAAAACCCAACCTCCTCTCCGACTCCGTCTGTTCCTCTGCCCCGCCATGTTCCCTCCTCCTCTAAGAAACCCCCCTCCAAAAAGAAACAACCCAAAACCGATAGGACCCCTGATTCCAATTCCATGATGGCATTCAAATCCCCAAGTCTCTCCGACGCTAAGAAGACCTTCAATTCCATCCTCTCCACTTCCCCTGCGCAGCAACTCGATCCCCGTTTTCACAATGCACTCCTCCAGTCCTTCTCCTTGGTTTCTTCCACCCCTCAAGATTCCCTCTCCTTCCTGGACTACATGACCAAAACCCACCCCTCTTTCATCCCTAATCGCTACACCTACCACATCCTTCTCTCCCATTCTTGCAAGTCTCCCTCCGATTCTAACCTCTCCTCTCTCCGCAAAACCCTCGATCTCATGACCCACGACGGCTTTCCTCCCGACCAGAGCTCAGTCGACCTCGTTGTTCGTTCTCTCTGCTCTGTCGGTCGCGAAGACCTCGCTGTCGAAATGGTCAAGGAATTCTCGCTCAAACACTCTCCACCCGATTCCTTCACCTACAATTTCTTCATTCGGCATCTCTCCAAGACCAGGGTTTTAAGTAGCGTTTACTCTCTCATCGAAGATTTGCAGAATTCGGTCAACTTGAAGCCTGACCTTGTCACTTACACTATCTTGATTGATTCAGTTTGTAGAAGTAAGAATCTTCGCGAGGCTACTCGGCTGCTTGGAGTCCTGCGTGAGTCTGGGTTTAAGCCCGATTGTTTCCTTTATAACACCATTATGAAAGGTTACTGTATATTGGATAGCGGAAGTGAGGTGATTGGGGTTTATAAGAAGATGATGGAGGATGGGGTCGAACCTGATCTTGTCACATATAATACCTTGATTTATGGATTGTCCAAGGCTGGCAGAGTGAACGAATCTCGAAAATTTCTCCGTGTAATGGCAGAAATGGGGCATTTCCCTGATGCAATTACCTACACGTCTCTCATGAACGGAATGTGTAGGAAAGGGGACGCATTGGGAGCACTCGAGCTATTGGAAGAGATGGAACAGAAGGGTTGCAGTCCTAATTCTTGCACTTATAATACGTTACTTCATGGTTTGGGTAAATCGCGGTTTTTGGATAAAGGTGTGGAGCTGTACGAGATGATGAAGTCGAGTGGGATGAAGCTGGAGACAGCTTCTTATGCTACGTTTGTGAGGGCATTGTGTAGGGCTGACAGAATTGCAGAGGCTTATGGAGTTTTTGATTATGCGGTGGAGAGTAAGAGCTTGACAGATGTTGCGGCATACTCCGCACTGGAGAGTTCCCTTAAGTGGCTAAAGAAAACCAGGGGACAAGTATGTTATTCTTGGCTGGATTATATCTTTGTTTTCCAAATGCCACGCTGCATCAAACTCCTTTCTTATTTATGGGCGTTTTCTCTGCCTTTTCTTTTATCCACCTCATTATATGTCTGATTTTAATGACTCATGATTTGAGCAGACTGTTGTGACTGTAGTGAGTTGATTCTAATGCATGGGTTAGGGTTCCCCACTGCCCTCCACCCTCCACCCTCCACCCTCCACCCTCCACCCTCCACCCTCTACCCTTTATTATTTTGAAGGTCACATATATTTAAACCATTGATTTTCATCCTTCAAACTTATCTAATATGTAAGATTGAGAATGTGGATTTTGAACTTTGTGTACTTTATCTTGCTGCTTAGGTCTTTTGCTGTTCCATATCACTGTGAAGCTGATCTTTTTTGTTCTATTTCACTGTTGTAGTAATTAGTATCTTTTCTTTGTTGGTGATCCCTTTTTGTTCTATTTCACTGTTGTAGTAATTAGTATCTTTTCTTTGTTGGTGATCCTCTTGTTTGTCAAACGTGTGAACTATTAATGCAAGACCAGATCTGCAATAGTAAACTAGACCCAATCTCATAACTGGATCTCAAGATAACAGCCAAATCACTCAAAGTCATTAAAAATTTGACCTTCTCAGATGAAGGTCAAAATTCAATAATCAATCACACACAATGAGGATAGATACCCCATAAAAGATAGAGAGAGTTAATGGTCAGTTTGAGAGTAACTAAAATCTGAAAAAAAAAAAAAATCCAGAATCAAATCAGGAAGTTAGATCCTCTCACCACTTAAGTCGAATTTCACCCTTGATTGACACAACTAATCCCCAAAATCTGAGGTCAAGGCTCTCGTTGGTATATTTACATTTTAGTGTGAATCCTATTTATGAAAAATCATTTGCAATAATAATTTGTGGATCATAAATAAATGCCATTTGGTACTGTTGAATTGGGGAATTGAGCTTATGTCTCACAGAGACTAGCCCTCTTTATTTATAATAGAGAGAAAGTAATATTCTAGAGAATGTAACAGTAATATTCTAGAGAATATTATATGACCATAAAGCATAACCCTAATGGACTTAAGGACCTGTTTGGTAGAACTCTAGAATACCCATAAACCCATTATTACAATTTACAACACTCCCCCTTAAGTTGGTGCATACATATTGAACATGACCAACTTGCTAACAATATGACTAAACAACTTACTACTGAGACTCTTAGTAAAGATATCAGCTAACTGAGCCTCAAAAGGTACAAATGGAATACATATGATGCACCGCTCCAACTTCTATTTGATGAAGTGACAGTCAATCTCTACATGCTTCGTGCGGTCATGCTGAACTAGATTGTGAGCTTTGCTGATCGCGAACTTATTGTCACAATATATTCGCATTTGTAAACTGATAGACACAAATCCTGAAGAAGACGCTGAAGCCATATTAGTTCACAAATACCTTGAGCCATGGCTCAAAACTCATCTTTAGCACTAGATCTCGCAACCACTGCTTGCTTCTTGCTTTGCCATGTTACAAGATTATCTCCTACCATGGTACAATATCCAGAAGTAGATCTCCGATCATCAAGACGTCCAGCCCAATCGGCATCAGTGAATGCCACCACATGCAAATGGTAATGAGGAGAGAATAAGACACCTAGTCCAGGTGCTAACTTCAAGTATCTCATGATGCGATATGCAGCCTCCAAGTGAGTGGAGTGTGGATCATGCATATAATGCTCACTAGGCTAACTGCAAATGCAATGTCAGGGTGAGTATGAGATAGGTAAATGAGACAACCGACTAGCCTCTGATAGTTGCCCTTGTCCACTGGTTCTCCATCTCTCTCCTTAAGGTGAGAATTAGGCTGTAATGGAGTATCAACAGCCTTGCATCCAATTAACCCTGTTTCAGAGGGAAGGTTAAGAGTATACTTTCCCTGAGACAGAAAGATACCTTGAGCAAATAGGCTAATTCAATACCCAAAAATATCTAAACTTACGCAAGTCCTTGATCTCGAACTCAGTTCCCAAGTAAGCTTTGAGATGAGCAATCTCACATATGTCATTGCCAATATTCACTATGTCATCCACATATACTATAAGAATAGTAATGTGCTCCCTTGACTTCTTGATGAACAGAGTATGATCAGCATTACTCTATCTGTAACCTATGGCTATCATTGCCCTGTGGAATCGTCCAAACCAAGCTCGTGGGGACTGATTCAACTCGTATAATGCCCGATTTAACTTGCACACCTTGCCTTGAGTTTGCTGAGTGGAGAAACCATTAGGCACATCCATATATATACCTAATCTTCCAACTCACCATGAAGAAAGGCATTCTTCGCATCGAGTTGTTGTAGATCCCAGCCACAGTTGACAGCACATGATATGATGACCCTCACAGTGTTTATTTTGGCCACTTGTGCAAAAGTTTCCTGATGATCTATGCCATATGTCTGAGTGAACCCTCTTGTAACCAGTCTAGCCTTATAGCTATCTACAGAGCCATCTGCAGATTGTTTCACAGTGAAGATCCATTTGCAGCTAACTTTTTTCTTCCCTGATGGAAGTTGAGCAAGCTTCCTATGTTTTATTCTGCTCAAGTGCCCTCATTTCCTCATGCATTGCTTCTTTCCACTTTGGATCAGCAAGAGTTTCATGCCAGTTATAGGAATAGAAATATATGGCAAGGAGGAAATAGAGGAATAGAAAGAAGGAGACAAACGCTTATAAGAGACAACATTAGAAATAGGATGTTTAGTACATTCCCGTTGAGGTTTACGAACAGCTATAGGTAAATCAAGGGATGGATCAGTAGGAAGGGACTTACCAGCACTAGGACTTGGTTCTGGAGCATACGATTGGCTTGGTGCAGTGATGGTAGGATGGGGTTGCTTACGACGACGACGCTCAAACACCTGAGTGGATCTGGTCAGCTGTTCTCCCTTAGCTGGAATAGTTGGTTCCCCTTGGCGGAAATAGACTCTGGTCCCCCCGGGTAGAAATAGGCTCTAGCTATTTCTGACTTGTGACTCCTTCCAAGTACCCATCATCTACGTTGTCCACTTCCAATGGAGTAATCAGTGGTACATCTTTCACTCTAGGGAACTTCCCCTGAAGAGGTGCAGGATAGTAGATAGCGGATTCATGGAACACCACATCCATGGTCAGATAATACTTCCTCGTGGGAGGATGATAACATCGGTATCCCTTCTGAGTGGGAGAGTACCCAAGAAAGATGCAGCGAAGACCCTTAGGATCAAATTTCCCATGTTGCTGATGATTTATTGCAAAGGCGACACATCCAAACACTTTGGGAGGTACAACAAAGGAAATAGAACCCGTGAGGACCTCAACAGGAAAACGAGTTCCCAATACCCGAGATGGCAGGCGATTTATCAAATTAGATGCAGATAACACTGTAGCACTCCAATATTGTGGTGGAGCATGTGTCTCAAACATCAGGCACCGAGCCATCTCCAATAGATGGCGATTCTTCCTCTCTGCAACTCCATTCTGAGCAGCCGTGTCCACAAAACTTGTTTAATGTATAAGGCTCTAGTCAGCTAAATACACATGAGATTCTCCATCAATGTACTCAGTGCCATTGTCAGTCCGGAGTATCTGAACCTTAGCATCAAATTGAGTCTGAACCATCTTATGAAACTGTTTAAAACACGAAAAGACATCGCTCTTCTGACGTAGTAGATACACCCAAGTAGTACGACTAAAGCAGTCAATTAATGTCACGAACCATCGTTGTCCAGTAATAGAGACATGACGGGATGGTCCCCACACATCAGAATGGATCATTGCAAATGGAATTAACCATCTATTATCAGAAATAGGATGAATAGATCTAGTTTGCTTGGATAAAACACAAGCATCACAAAAGAAATTTTTTGGATTACGCTTGTGAAATAAATCAGGAAATGACTCGGCTAAAATTCCTAATGGTGATGCAGATGCGGCTACCTTTACCTGGTTGGACCAGCATGACCGGCTTTGGAAGTCAAGAGCCAAGAAGAACCGGTCCAACCCAGGGTTTTGGTCCAACAAGGGTTGGAAATAGAATTAGTAGTTTACTTAGTATTTTATTTCATGTTTTTACTTTCCAGACTTGACTGGAGGAGTAGGATTTATTTTCTTGCTTTAGTTTCCTTTTATTGGTTGTTCCCTAGTTTAGGCTAATTTCCATTTCAGTTAAGCTTCTCATTCTATGTCTCTACTTTCTTATATATTGACTATAACTGATGGACAAGGGGAGTGATTTTGAATTATTGAATGAAGGTGTTGAGTTTGTGCACTAGTGAAGTGTGTGATTCCCCTCTTTCCCCCTCTCTACTCTGATTTCCCCTTTCTTCCCTAAGGTTCTCCATCAACTTGGTATCAGAGCCGAAGATCCCATTCCCCCTCTTCCTTCCATCATCTTCTTCCCTTC
>NC_056559.1:18039870-18057212 GCF_013358625.1 Macadamia integrifolia | reverse complement strand
GAAGGGGGGAAGTTGAGGAGAGAGAAAACAAAAGAAGAAGAAGGTATGACTCATACCTGGAGTCCCACCGCAGATAGACCTTCATCTTCTCCATCAGTTGCAGGTTTCTTTTTTTTCCGCCTCCAAGAGAGAAGGAGCCCTTGGTCGGTAGAACCCCCACGATTCCTTTTTTATTTTAATCCCTATTTCTGAATTTCCAGAATTACCCTCTTTCTCCTTCAATTCCTTTTAGTCCATATTGTACCTTGTCTTTCCAAGTATACCCCTGTACCCATACGTGACATCCTTTTGGAACTTAAATTGAATTTCAGTATTTACAGTTCTGCCATCATTGAAAAAAAAAAGGGAGATAATTACCATTCTGCCATTCTCCTTTAAGTTTCCATTTATTTACTATTTTGCCATTACTCTTTGAGCGCTGTTTTATTAATCATCACCATGGTAACTAATAATGAAGTTGTTCAACAGTTGAACTCTTATAAAGGAGAAACTAATATAAAAATTGATGCTCTCACTACCATCGTCACATCTCTTAAGACAATGATGGAATCTATGCAAGTATCTATGAGATCCATGCAAGTTTCTATTGATCGTTTGGTGGCAACAGATAAAGGAAAGAGTCCTGTTCAATCTGGGGATTCTTCCAACACCACTCCACAGGATCCATCAGTATCACTACCACCACCACCGCCACCACATCATACACCACCACCACCTCCTCCACCACTATATGGTACGGGTAAATATGATGATGAAGCAAAAAGAGCAGCAAGGTTGGATGTCCTTGATTTTTATGGAGACAACAATCCAAAATTGTGCCTTGACTGGATTCACAGCTTAGAGACATTCTTCAGATGGTATGGGTTAACTGAGGCCCAAAAGATCCTATTTGTAGAGGTTAAATTGAAAGGCACGGCCTGAGTCTGGTGGATCAAGCAACAACAACAGAACCGAACTCGAGGCATTGGCTTAGTCACTACTTGGGCAAAAATGCATGAAGTCATAAACCGAAGATTCTTACTTTCTGATTATAAGCAACGCATGCATGGATTTATTTCCTTGCTTTGGTTTCCTTTTATTGGTTGTTCCCTAGTTTAGGCTAGTTTCCATTTCAGTTAAGATTCTAATTCTATGTCTTTACTTTCCTATATATTGACTGTAACCGATGGACAAGGGGAGTGATTTTGACTTGTTGAATGAAGGTGTTGAGTTTGTGCACTAGTGAAGTGTGTGATTCCCCTCTTTCCTCCTCTCTACTTTGATTTCCCCTTTCTTCCCTAAGGTTCTCCATGAAATGGTGGGTGACCCAAGCGACGATGCCACTGGTAGAGACTATGCAAGGCAAAAGTTGATGTAGTTGGAATTGTGTGCTGAGAGGTCAATGCAGTAGGAGACTAATCAAGCGTACAACCCATCCACCACTTTACCACTACCAATTATATGATTCGTTACCAGGTCCTGAACAAGACTATGGGTAGGAAAGAATGTTACTTTGCAATTAAGATCTCTAATAATGCTACTAATGGAAAAAAGATTTGTAATAAACTTTGGGACATGCAAAACAGAAGACAGGGATTATAATGGACTGGGAGAGATGGAACCCTTTCCAGAGATAGGGGAAAGAGATCCATCTGCCACCTGGACATTTTGGTTACCTGACAGAGGAGAGTAAGCATCAAAGTGGTTAGGAGACCCTGTCATGTAGTCAGTGGCCCTTGACTCGATAATCCAAGAAGGGGATTCAATCGATGCACAATGGCCACCAAATGGAATACTTGTGTATGGTGCAAGATCAGAGGAAACTGGAAGAGAAGTAGCTGAAGTTGCAAAGGATGAAGCAGTTTCAAGCGTCATCAATTGGCGCAAGGTCTGTAGAACTTCATTGGAGACAGAGGAATCCATGGGAGTGTCCTCAGAAGCTTGATTCGCGATAGCGTTGGACCGTCCCTGTTCACGACTACGAGCATTGGTTGGTTTTCCATGTTACTTCTAGCACTTGTCCCTAGTGTGATGTTCCTTTCCACAGTAATCACACTTGACAACCTTCTTCTCTATGGGTGTAGGTGGAGTTTCTCTAGTTTGATTCCCTGAACCAGAGTAGTAGCAGAGCGATCCTGTGTAGTAGGGTAAAGCATAGCAATATGGCGAGTGTCCTCAGAACAAGGGCATAGGCTTGTTCCAAGGTGGGAAAGGGATCCCTACTCAGAATCTGAGCTCAAGTTTAATTAAACTCGGTATTGAGACCAACAAGGAATACATAAACACGAATCTTATCTTCTTTCTTTGCAGTAATAGCAATGTCAGCTTCGCATTAAGAATAGTATCATCATAAAAGTCTAACTCTTGCCACATACCTTTGAGGGTAAAATAATATTGGGAAAGAGAAAGTTCCTTCTGTTTGGTGTCATGGATACGTTTCCTCAGTTCATAACATTGGGCATCATTGCCCATTTAGGAATAAGTGTCCTTGGCAACCTTCTAGATTTTGGCAGCAGTATCCAGTAAGAGATAGCTTTGAGCAATAGTGGGATCAATGGAATTAATGAGGTAGGACATCATGAGTAAGTCGTATGTCTCCCATTTTACCTGGGTTTTGTCAACAGTAGTAGGCTTCTTTGTAGCATTAGTAATATAGTCTGACAAGCCACGAGCACCAATAGCCAAGTAACAGGAATGAGACCACAATAGATAGTTGCTCCCATCTGGTTTGATGGAGCTAGGGGGGATGTGAAGCATAGATGAAGAGGGCCCGTCAGATCCTGAAGATGTAGTAACACCAGACATAGCTACTGATTAGAACCAAAGGGTCTCAGACAATAGAATCAGATTCTTCAACAACTAAATAACAGATCCCTGGTACATCATCTCACAGATCGCTGGCTTAGGGAGGGTTGAGGGTTTCATGGCTTTGATACCATGTTAAATTGGGGAATTGAGCTTATGTCTCATAGAGACTAGCCCTCTTTATATATAATAGAGAGAAAGGAATATTCTAGAGAATATTACAATACCATAAACCATAACCCTAATGGACTCAAGGACCTGTTTGGTAGAACTCTAGAATACCCATAAACCCATTATTACAATAGGTACCAATACATTGAATAATTTGTTTGATGAAAAATTGGTTTGGTATTACCAATTTTTAAAATAAATTCTATAATGAGAGAGGGATCAGGCACTCAGATATATTGTTCAGACATATCGTGAAGGGGCCAGACTATCTTCAACAAGTATGACTCTGTTTCACATATTTGTCAAGATGAGATCGTTGATTAAATTGCTTGGGAGGGCGAAACCTGCTGAAGCTCTATGTCAGTTATATAGCCAACAAACAACGACAACAAGGGAAGGAGAGAAGATCAGTATGAAGCCAAGAGATTGAGTTCCATTGCGACATTTTGTCGAAAACCAAGAACGGAGTTCCATTAAGCTCATCTCTTTTCCCATAAAGAACCCAATAACCACAATCTCATTCATCTGTTAATCTGTATAGGATATTGAAACATTGAGTTTTGCTGGACTCTTTTCCTGGTGGAATTGAAGAGGGAAGGACCTCAGAACAAAAAGATTCTTCATTTGGATTCGGTTGAAGAGAACGCAAGATTTTGGAGAGGTGTTGATGTTCTTGTGTTTGATTGAGCTCAGTGGTGCACATGCTTGTGAATTCAAGCACGTAAGAGAACAAACACTTGGTTTGCTTGATTTACTGATTAGCTATTTCATAATTTCCATTCTTTAATGATCAAACTTTTAACATTAGCAATTGGGATTTTTGATGGAGGGAAATAAAATGTTCAGAGATGAACCCAATGGTTGCTTAAGAAGGGACTTACCACCTGGGCTAGATGGGTAGATCTAAACCTGGACCCTTGGCAAACCCAGGTCATTGTCAGAAGCGTCTCGCCTCACCATAACAGGTAAGAACCATCTATTAATTGATGATGCATGCAACAAAGGTATAGTGGCGATGACGATAGAGATAGGTAATGGCAGTGGGAATGATGACAGTGAGCACAGCTTCTACTCTCTCGACTGAGGCTTGTCGCAGAATTTGATGATGGAGGAAAGAACAGAGGACTGTGAGAACTTCTGCTCCGGCCTGCCCTCTCTCTCTCTCTCGCACACACACACACACAAACAAAATTGCAAATGAAGCGGATGAAACAAGGTGTTTCTAAAAATAATTGAAGCTACCTATTTACCCCTGATTTGAAGCAGTTACAAACACATGTTAATTAAAAGGTAAAATATATATATATATATATATATATAGTTTTTGGCTACAAATCACAGATAGCTCTTCACCTGTTTGTAATATGTGATTTATCTTAATTTATAATAAATAAAAATAGGTATCATAAATCATATTAAATACTTGTAAAATAGAAATAGGCCAGATAAATACAAATAGAAATCATACCAAAGACGGCCCAAGTTGACGGCTAGATTCAAAGTAATGTAAAAATCTCAAATCTGAAATAGAACCAAGGACAAGAAAACAGGAGAATTCTAAATTCAGTAGCTCAGAGCCTCAGATCAGGGAGATACCCTGGTCGAAAGTCAATAGTAGGGTAACCCTGGTTGAAGGTCAATAGTAGGTCTCCCGTTAATACCCCAAAGTCTCAATTTGGTCAACTAGTAAGGATTTCTGTTTCAGGTGATTAAAAAAAATTGACTTAAATAGACCAAAAGACGGGGGTGCGCAGGTAGTAATTTAAGCTTGAATAATGCAGATCAGAAAGAAAGATTACAGGAATATAGTAGTAGACTGAAGACTGAATGATTCAACTCAAAACACGGTGAAGAAAACTAAAGAATGATAATATCAGTCAATTAGAAATCAAATCAGAACCTTGTAGCATAAAATAGAGCATAAGAGAGAAAAGAAGGATGTGTAACCTCTCTCGGGTTTGGTTATCTCACCCACACTGTTTCTCACATCATTGCCCATAGGCAACTCAGCAACACGCATTACTCAAATCTTGTCTGGCTATGGAGTCTTACAAAGTATTTATAGCGATGAAACAAAACTCCTATTCTAATTGAAATCATACTCTTGATGCAGATTCATCACCAAAATAGGCTTATTTTATTAGGAATAAGCTTAGGGTTAGGTTCCATATATGTTGGGCATTTGATGAGTGTGATAGGACACTTTTATGGGTCTAAACTGGGGCTATTAAGGTTGCATATGGGATCAACTAGTTTGTTTTCTTTTTAGTTGAGTTCAATTTAATTTGTTAGTCTTTGATATTTCTTAGGAGCTAAGTTAGTATTTGAATCAAGTCATTAGCTTCCTCTCTTTGTTTGTTTCTATTTCTAGTTTTTAGAAACTTATGTAATAGGAAATCAATTGTGGGGTTTCCTATTTTGGAACCTTCCAATTGCTAGGCTCTATTCCCTCCCCCCGTATCACTATTAATACAAAGCAATGAGGCTCCCATAGCTGAACGATTTGAAGAAAACAATTGCTATAGCTGCTGCTGCCTTCTCCATGGAGATTTGTCTTGTGTTTGATCAAGACTGATGGAACTGGTGTTTGATTCAGTTGACTCTCTGCGGTTTGAAGCCCGAGAGGTCCTCTTCCTTTGCTTATGTTCTTCTTCTTCTCTCAACTACACAGAGTGCTACTGATCTGCTCAAGTTCTAACAAGTATGAAATTCAGTTTTTTCCTCTCAGTTCTGCCCAGAAAATTGTAGATTCTGTGAGCAATATTCAGAACTTCCCCAAAGCTAAACAGCCATCAGGTTTGGCTGAATTTTGGATCGAAGTTAGGCAGTACCTAGGTGGGAACTCGACCCAAAGGGGTGTCTTTTCTGTCCAGGGGTTTGACAGATATTATAAATCTCTCTAATTTTATCTTCTAGTGACCTATTCTGCTCGGATTTGAAATCGATAGACCTGCCTATATTTCTGTTGGTTTCTTTGGGTGGTGGACCATGTTATCAACTGGGATTAGGCCTCTTAGAGTCCCTGTTAAGGCCCCATCATCTCTTGTTAGTTCTTTTCATAGATTCTTAAGAATTCTCTAATTGGTAGGCTGTTACAGACTTGGTTTTCCTTTTTAATTCTGATTTCCTTTGTGTTGCTGTCCTATTTTGGATATTGATTTTTCTTCGAGAGTATCTTGCGACATTGGGATTAGGCTTTACTTGTCAGCATAGTTTTACATCAAGTGGTATTAGAGCACATAGTTGTCACGGCGTCAAATCGATCCAAGGCGGTGGAGGGGTGGTTAATCGATTTGGCGACGAGTCGCCCGTTATGACGTTGCCATGGCGGTCAAATCGCCCATGTGTCATTTTTTATTTTCTCTATTTTATAAAGTTATTTAGCATTGTTAGAAGCCTACAATATATAAAACCAACATTAAACAACATCAAATCATCAAAAATCAACATAGCCATATCATGTCATCAAAAATCAACATGAATTATTGACTTGTACAATTATACATCAAGTCATCAAAAATCACTAGTTCAATTAAGTTTTTAGTACTGGATGGTGCTTATGAATAACCAAAAAGGGTCCTGTTACAGTCAAACACAATTTACCCATCTGGTCCAATTTGGTTTTAAAACCATGATGGGATCACAGGCTGTCCATAGTTGATTCAATGTAAAAAAGATCGAGTTATGGGTCCCCCCTGCCCATTCCTTTTTTTTTTTTTCCAGATCCTTAACAATTCTTTTTAAGTGTCACAGCACAGCCTATTTGAGTTACCCAACGATCAAACTGGGACTTGGCCCCTGAACTAAGTCGATTACAGGTTGAGGTTTTCATGTTTGATAACTTTGGCCATGTCATCTTTCATGTACAACCTATTTCATGTGTGAGTGACCTCTTCTAATCCCATGTGAATTTTGATTTGATTCTCCTTTTATTTTTTGTGTTCAAAGAAAAAAAAAGAGGTGAAGAAGAGTCGAACAAACCAGAGGGAGAGGCAAGGAACTAAGGAAGAGGGGGAAGAAGATTAGAAGAAGAGAAGAGACTGACTAGTAGCAGAAAAAGGGGAAAAAAAAGAGGTGAAGAAGAGTCGAACAAACCAGACTACCGGAGGCAAGGAAGAAGAAGATTAGAAGAATAGAAGAAGAGACAAAGAGAAGAAGAGAAGACTAGCAGAGCCAGAGACTGAATCACTGAATAGTAGCAGAAAAAGGAAAAAAAAAAAGAGGTGAAGAAAAGTCGAACATAACAGAAAATAGAGGCAAGGATTCATACCTATTTTTGCCGGAGCACGAAAGCAGGAATCGCCGGAGCAAGAGCAGAACTCTTCGTCTCTTCGGTCTTCGCCTTCAGACTTAGGGTTGAACTGTTGAGGTCTTACCATTAAAGAGAGTCGCGAGTTGAGACTTAGTCTATTAGGGATTTAGGTCGTAATTTACATTTTTGTTTTTTGGTGCAACTTAATTTACACTTTTAGTATAAGGGACTTATCCCATGTAGCATTGATTTTTACACTTCAATTACACCAGCCAATCATATTGTTAGAAAGAGAATCAATATTAATAACTAACAATAATAACTTAAAAAAACAAAACAAAACGGTGACTAATTAATGTACAAAACATAATAAATCGTCGCCAAGGATGATTTGGCGACACCATACGGTCCTTGGCGGTTGATTAATGAGACTGACCCTAATCAGTCCATCAATTTGCCACTCTCCAAAACGCCGAGACGCCTAATCGCCGCCTTGGCGATGTCGTGACAACTATATTAAAGCATGGCAGAGAACAACCCTGAAAGACTATCAGAGCTGAACATGGCCAAAAGTGAAATAAGTCCCCGTAGATTTTGATTATATTTTTAAGATGTTGATGCAACTAAATCAAAGTATGGTGCAAATAGATGAACGATGAGCTGGAATGCAATGACAGGTTGGTGTCCAAGAATCATTAACAATACCTATAACACCTCTATGGGAAGTGAGGATACCTCTATTCAGACCGAAAGAACTTGAAGTCAAGGTTCCCATTGAAGAGATAGTTCTTGAATATTCAAAGATAGAAGGTCAAGAGATAGCAGATTCACACTGAAGAGTTCTATGTTGAAGAGAACAGAGTAGACAATATTGAAGTCGTGGACGATGAGGTAGTGGTTGAGAGCATTCCACAACAAATATTTGTGATTCATGATGAAAAGGAAGAGTTTGTTCCTCCAATCCTTAATGAGAAGGTTACCAACGTTGATGACTCTATGCATACGACATTCACGGTTGGTATCGATTCAGTGGTCAAGCATACAGAGTTCGTTATGCCATCATGGTTCTTCGAAGAGAAAGCTCCACACCTTGAAAACTACATTCCACAAGTCTACAAGCAACCAAAATTCTATTTGGGAATGGTTACATCTGCAACTCACATGTTGTTTTCCTCTAATCACTACAAAATTTGAGGGCGACTTTATTTCAAGATGGGGAGAGTCAATGCAGATTCATTACCAAAATAGACTTGTTTAATTAGGAATAAGCCTAGAGTTGGGAACCATACACGTTGGCCTTTGATCCCATGTGTTTTGAGTATAATAAGCCACTTTTATGGGGCCTAAACTGGGGCTATTAAGGTCGCATACAGGATTAACTAGTTTGTTTCATTTTTCATTAGTTTCTTTTTTAGTTGGGTTCGATTTAAGTTGTTATTCTTTGGTATTTCGTAGGAGCTAAGTTAATGTTTGAGTCAAGTCATTAGTGTCATTTTTTAATTTAGTTCTATTTTCAGTTTTTAGAAACTCATGCAATAGGCAATCAATTGTGGGGTTTCCTATTTTGGAACCCTCCAATCTCCCCCAGTATTACTACTAATACAAAGCAATGAGGCTCCCATAACTGAACAATTTGAAGAAAACAATTGTTGTAGCCGTTGCTGTCTTCTCCATGGAGATTTGTCTTGTGTTTGATCAAGACTGATGGAACTGGTGTTTGATCCAGTTGATGCTTGCGGTGTAAGCCCGAGCAGTCCTCTTCCTTTGCTTATCTTCTTCTTCTTCTCTCAACTACATAGAGTGCTACTGATCTACTCAAGTTCTAACATGTATTAAATTCAGTTTTTTCCTCTCAATTCTGCCCAGAAAATTGCAGATTCTATGTGTAATTTTTAAAACTTGCCGAGACCTAAACAACCATCAGTTTGGCTGAATTTTGGATCGAAGTTAGGCCCTACCTAGGGGGAACTAGACCCAAAAGGGGAGCCTTTTCTGTCCAGGGGTTTGAGTGATATTAGAAATCTCCCTAATTTTATCTTCTAGTGACCTATTCTTCCCAGATTTGGAATCGATAGACCTGCCTTAATTTCTGTTGGTTTTTTTGGGTGTTGGACCATATTATCAACTGGGATTAGGCCTCTTACAGTCCCTGTTAAGGCCCCATCATCTATTGTTAGTTCTGTTCACAGATTCTTGAGAGTTTTGTAATCGTTAGTCTGTTACCCAGACTTGGTTTTCCTTTTTAATCCTAATTTTCTTTGTTTTTCTGTTTTTCTTTGGATACTGGTTGTTCTTTGAGAGTATCCTGTAGCTTTGGGATTAGACTTGACTTCTCAACAAAGTTCTACATTATCGCCTATGATGATTAGGAGTAATGTTATTAGCTAATTAGCTAATTCAACTTAAACTGAAATGCCATAGGTAGAACTTGGAATGAAATAAAGTAAATAAAACACCAATACCAAGCTCCCATGAGCTAGACAACTCATCCAAAACAGATCCATATTAGACCTCAGTTCTAGCTGTTGTTGCTTTGTGATTCTTACGGTTGTACTTTAAGCCCAAGAGCTTTTCTATGTCAGCTATCTCATTTTCTGTGATGCAAGCTGCTTATTAGATATTCTTAGGTGGATCTTATGTTGAGGATCCACTAGTAACCGGGTTCTATAATCGGCATTACTGCTCAATCTCTACGAAAGCTGTGGAATGGTGGTGATCCATAGTAAACAATTTCAGTTTACACCTCTGGAGAAGCCAAACAATTTTTCATAATGATGTTGAGAATCTGAGTTACTGATTAAAATAACATGCAGAACTCCCCATCCATGATCCACCCCCGGCGTCCTGTGTTCAGGTAAATGAATATGAAAAAAGAAACAAAACCTCGTTAGTCGTTACCTTCTGTCCTGCGTTCAGGTAAATGAATATGAAAAAAGAAACAAAACCTCGTTAGTCGTTACATTCTGATTAAAGATTCTAGGGAAAAGCAGGTCTTTCATACATCTTTGGTGCTACTCTTGTCTCATGTCTCTATTGGCACCAAAGTGGGGTTGTTGATGGACATCCAATTACATGATTTAGTTGGCGTTGATTAGTTTGGGTTAGACTGCAGCTTGGGCAAGGGATGGGTTTGGCAATTGTGAAGTTTCAATATGGCCAAGCCCAATGCCCAGCCCAATGTAGTTACAAAATTTTGAGCCTGGATATCCCCTGGGTGGGACTATGTTGCGCCCCTTGTATGGATGATTGCAACATACTTCATGGAGTCCATACCATTTGGCCTGCTTATTCATGAGGTCCTACTGGTGTATGCATTTAGAATTTCATGTGGAAAAGTTAAGGGGATTAATTGGAGATTTTTTTTTGCACTAATGATCCATTAAAGGAGCTCCTCTGGTAAAGATGTTGTACTGGTGATTCGTACAGTATGCATATTTCTAAATCCAGAGTTTTGAACTGGGATTCCAGTCAGTATAGACAGAAGGAAAGTTAACTTTGCAAGGCTTGTGGTGTTTGCTGAAGTATCTGCCGGCATGTGACTTTTGTTGAAAGGGGAAAATGTTTTAGATCTGCTTTTCAGAAGCCCCTATTCTTCTTCTTCAATTAAAAACTGTGATGTGGTATTATGAAATAGTAGCCTCCTCCCCATAAATATATATGCTACCTTCCACCATCTGGTCCATGACAATAAGTGGACGAGAACCGTCTTTCTTCTAATCAAAGTTAATTATAAAACTCTGCTTTTTTCCACCTTTCTTCTGAACAAAGTTAATTATATACCCTGAAATAGTTGCTTTGGTGACATAACTGATGCATATTGATTGATTTTCCACCATCTGGCCCACGACAGAAGAGATGAGAACTGTCTGTTGACTCTGTCCACCTTATCTCTGCTCGCAGTTAATGATAAAATGCAGAGCTGTTTATCCTCACTTCTCTGAAGTTAGTGCTAAAACTCTGATGTAGTTGATTTGATGATGTGACATTGGCTAATGTAAGCTCGAATCACAAGTGATCCCATCCAGGCAGGATCTTTACGAAATTCAATAAAAATCAAATTCTGGGACCAATAGAATGGATAAAACAGAAAATAGAGAATGAAGGGAAGGATGGGATAGGGGAATAGGTTGGGTCGAGCATCTCACTCTTCCCTAGGGCATCTCACCCACAGCTATCTCAATTGACTACAATTCTTTGTTCATTCAAATCTGAAATTCTGAGTACAAGAGCTCCTCTTTAAATAGAGGGCAGAAACTATGCTATTAGCTGTCACATTAGAACTAGGAGTTGTACTCCTACCAGGACTAACATTAGAAACCTATACAAATAGGTAACTGAGTGTTTACTAACTAATAGCCACTTATGGGCTTGATTACAAGTAAATCGATGGCCACTAATGGGCCTTATTGAATTATAAATCAATGGGCCCAATGGGCCTTTATGAACTAATGACTAAATTAAATTAACACTTAAGTGGACTGACTTAACATAAGTGGATCGATGGGCCCATCTTGCTGGTCTGTGGGCCTTTAATAGATGGAGATCGAATCAGCCTTAAGGCTGGTTCGATGGCTGCTTGGCTGGATCTCCCTCCTGCAATAGTGTAGCCCATGATGGGGATCTACATCATTGGCAAAGTGATTGAATTGAATTTTCTGTGTACTGATGACCCTCTATGCAGTTCACATGATAGCAACTTTGGATTTCTTTACCCTTGCTTCTGCCACCATTATATGGCATATGGTATCTGTTTTTGAAATGATGGGTTGTACTAAGTCTCATCATGTTTTTTTAATAGTGTCAGATACTAAGATGGTTACAAGGACTTGAACATTGATGCTGAAATATTAGAAAAAATGGGCTTATTTTAATGGATAAGCCTTGGTCTGGATTTTATACATGTTAGGCCTTTGTCCAATGGCTTATCATTGTAATTAACCATTTTTAATGGGCTTAAAATAAGGTCAGACTTGGGATACAAGATTTGCTTTTTAGTTTGTTTAAGTTGGGAGTCCTAGTCAGAATAGGAGTTGTTTTAATCCTTTTATTGGTCATATATATATATATATATATATATTTGTATCCAGCCATTTAGGTGCACGAATTTATGACAAAGATATTCAGTTTTCTGAATTTTTGCTTTGTAGATTCAGTGATGTTAATGAGTGGATTCCAATTGAAAGTAAGGTGGATTCTGTTCACTTTTTTTATTCCTGTTAGATTTCAAAACCACACAGGTGAGGTGGATTCTTGCCTCATTATCCTATTATCCTATCTTTTCTTCTATCTTTCTATTTCTTCTCTATCACCCAAGTAATTTCAGGTCAGATTTTTTAACTCTTTTCCTGTGTTACTACTGTTATACTACAATTTCAGTTTCAGGTTTGCTTCAAGTTAAGTTCTAGTTGTTGAATTTGGTTGCTGACTTCCCATAATTGATTTCAAAATTATGTCATTATTCTTTGATTTCAGTTCTGTCTCAAAACCCTAAACCTCTAACTGAATTCTAGTTTCCTAGTTCAAGTCAAATTCTGTTATTCTCAATGCTGATTTATTCCGCCGAGTCTGGTATCAGTTTAATGCTAAATCCTCTGTTTTGAATCCCAAATTTAACTATTTTCTAGGGATTTAGAAAACCTAATGACAGTAGGATTATTCTATAACTCCAGATCCAACCAGCAATGAATCAAAATTTCTATTTTTCTGATTCTAGTTCGTATTTATCCCATTTAATTTTCCTTGGTATCAGAGTTATAGAGGACTGCATTGACATCACTTTTTCAATGAGACAGGTTTGAGAATTGCTGATTTTGTTCTTCTTATACACGTGAAGCCAAAGCTTCATCGCAGGAAGGATTTTGATCACGTAGTGTTGATTCTGTGTCGCTTCCAAACTTGAGGACAAGTTTTGTCAACAGGGAATGAATTGATGCTGATTTTAGTGGAAATAAGTCTTGTGTTGAGTTTTATACATGTTAGGCCGTTGGTCCAATGGGTTTTCATTGTAATAAACCACTTTATGGGCCTGAAATAAGGGTAGGAGTAAGGAATACGGGTTTACTTATATTTTTATTTAAGTTGGGAGTCCTATTTAGAATAAGAGTTGTTCCAGGTATTTTATTGGTCAGTTAATTAGCTAGTTTGATTACTAGATGGTTTAGCTATTTCTAGTCATATTAGGGGAGTACACAAATATATGAAGTAAAGGTATTCAGTTTTCTGAATTTTGGCCTTTTAGATTTAACTTACTGCTGTGAATTCAGTGCTGTTACTTGGTGGATTCCAAGTGAAAACTAAGGTGGATTCATTAGCCGAGGGAGTGGATTCTCTTCACTGGTTTTTATGGATTCCAAAACCTGTTACTTTTAATTTTGATTTATTTGGCTGAATCTGATCTCAGTTTAGTGCTAAATCTACTGTTCTGAATCCCGAATTTTACTCTGTTCTGAATACCTGGAAAATCCTAATCGATTATGCAGATTTTTGTTTCTTAGTGACAGTTGGATTGTTCCATAACTCCAGATCCAACCATAAAAATTAGATCAAACTTTGCAGGTCCTATCTCGCTGTTAAAGTGACCTTTGATTACAGTTTCGGCTAATCAGAACTGTTTTGCTCTAGTTTCTAATTTTTTTTTTTTTCTGGTTCTAGTTCTTATTTCCTGCGATCCTGTTGAGCGAATCTCCCAATGGCTTTCCCTGGTACATTATTAGTCTTCAGAAGACATATTATGTTAGATTCCTTTCTGTTTCACCAGCTACAATATGAGCTTCATATTCAGAGTTTGTGCAATAAGCTTGTCCTCTTTTAGCTCCACTGCTCCACCTGCGTTCATTATTTTGACAAACCAACAGTAAGTCTTATTGGACTTGCATGATAGATTATCAACAACCGGGTGTGTAATACGAGGAACTGAGGATGACAGATGGTAGGTGCCCAGATGTTAGGCCCCATCAGGTGTTGTTTCCTGCCCCAGAGATTTCTTAGGTCTGAATGACTTTTTTTAATTGTATTGAAAAGAACAAAATCATTCATCTTCCCCCCACCCCCACCCTACAAAAAGAACAGATAGTCCACAATAATCAACACGTCAGTGGAATTACCAAGCCAAGTGATGGTTTTTTGTCTCGGAGATCTCAGCAGATCTCTCAACATGTCGGAGTGGAGGCGATCTTAGCTTCTAGAGATACTCTGGCATCTCAGTTATCCAGGCCATACTGGATAGTATAGCTAAGCAGTGTATTCATCCTTCATAACTTCATTTATTTATACAGTACTTTGATGTGATGATTCTGGAAGCAAACTCTCTCTTTTGCTCAATGTTGCTAGTTTCGTACCCTTCAAACTTTTGGGTGAACTTGTTTTTCACTTGGAGTGTATATTATCATGATGTGGATCATCTAGTTGGATTATGACAATGCCATTCATGATGGTTGCTGATGCTACCTTTTCCTTTTTATTGCTTCAACGGGATCACACCTTGTACCAAGTTCAAGTTCTTCTATTTTTTCCCCCTTCCAAGGTCCAATTTTAGCTGACACTTGTCTATAATTTGTGCAGGGGACAGAGTTGTAAGTTCAGTTACAGTTAGACATGCTGAATATATTTTGGTGTCAGCTGTTTGGTTTTGAACGTTTGACCAACTTCTACCATCTGTGTTGGAGATGCTGCAGCAGGGTAACGCCGCCTGCTTGGGAGCTTCAGTAAACACCAAAAGACATACTACCAAATGTGGTCTCTGATCAACAATGGTGTGCTTGAAGGCTTGTTGGAATTTATTTATTTATTTTTTCGGCTGAACAGAGGAGTTATTGACCAGCTCAACAGGGTATGAGGAAGGCCCGGAACCTTTTACCCACAAAAGCTATGATCATGTTTTCCAGGCATTAAAAGCCTTTTTTTTTTCCTTCGGTTAGATGGTCCATTTCTGTGATAAGCCCTCGGTTGCATTTATTTTGTGGTTTATCTATTATAGATATTCAGGTTGGTAAGTGCAACGAGTTAACAAATGGTTTCATGAATTATTTAGTCACAGACCAACAATTACATAGCATCCTGTTAGTCCATGTTTAGACCTCAATCATGGTTTCATTCTGCAAATATAATTGTAAAATACTAGGCCAGGTGTGCAATGACAGAAATATCAAAATGTCTCAGTTGTCTGCCTGAGGTTATCAGGTATATGGGTTCTCTGCGGTTGTAAGGTGATGGTTTGTCCCGAAACATATGCTGCTTGGTTTATCAGAATTTTTGTTTTAATTTTTAATTTTTTATTTAATTTATTTTATTTTATTTTATTATTATTATTTTTTAATAGCTTGCAACACTTTGAATGGCGAGGAAGATATGGCTCTTTTTTTCTTTTTGTATGTTGGTGGTTTTCCTTTTGTCCTTTAATTGTTGGGGTACTTTTGTTGTACCTCACCTGAAGTTTATTCTGCAAACCACGTACAAAAAATGAGACTGCCAATTTTGAGGATATGCAGGTATGGAAATTACGTCAATATCTTTGATGAACTTAATGGGTGACGAGGAAAAACAAAAGGAGCCATGCTGCAACTCCAGGGATGAGGGCAACTCTTCCAGTTACGTGTAAAACTCAGAAGTTATTTTTCCTGGTAGGAACATGGCATTGCATTGTGGCAGGAAAATCAAATGGCTGATCATCTCACCAACCCAACCATGCCGGTGGAGTCTAATATTCTGGACGTGTAAAGTTGTAGAGAAACAATCAATTACACTTTCACTAGTACTGTTCTTACGTTTACTTTTCTCGACTCAGAATTAACAATAAGAATGGCTTCTGCTTAGACACCATCAGTTACGTTTTCACAAGGGACAACATCATCACCACTTAATTATTCATCATGTCAAAAGACTCAAAACTTGTCTCTTTTTCGTCCAATTTTTCTTATTTGTTGAAGAAAACAAAACATTAATTATCATACCTTATGGCAACTGTATAAATTGTAATTATATAATTAAATAAGAATAGCATCAAACCAAAGTCAAAACAAGTCAGAGATTGGCAGTGTATCTTCTATGCTAAGGGTGTGATGCTTATATAGCATATAGGGGATTTCTTAGGAAATGACCAAGTTAGATTAAGCAAAATCCATAGCTCACACATGGGCAGGGGTTAATGTTGAAGTTCCTTTAGATAAGAAGCTTCAACTATGGGTCCCTTCAGGAAAAGTTGAATATTAGCTCTTTCATCATTGGCATTGGTGTAATGGTGTGGTAGTCTCTTACATCACCTTAAGGACCGCCATGGCTTGCCTCTGGAGTTTAACAAGGAACCCACCTCAAACTCAGGAAGAAGGAAAAACATCACCCCTCAAGTTTTGATCCAAGATTCTAAACAGCGTTTCTATTGGGCCATGCGTAGTTGCTCAAAACCTAACATTCATGGAAGGTCGACTTATTGCTTTACAGAACTAGAGAACAGCATAGAATTCAACATACTCATGGAGAAGACAACCAATGTATGGATAAGGTCACCAACTATGCATTAAAAGACCATTAGGATTCGAATAGTGAGCGATTGTACCGACTGGCTCACCATGTTTATTCTGGCTTTTGTTTGCTGTTAAAATATGGATTCTAGGTGTTGCTGCCAAAAAACCCCGCTAGTCGAACCTACACTAACACAGACGACGGAGGCCCGGAGCTTTGTCCGAGGTTAGTCCTTCGACGCTCAAGTCAGGGTCGGCTGCACAGTTCAATAAGGGAGTAATGGTGAGGGTATCAGAGCTTACCTTCTTCCTTCCTATCGGCCTCCTTATATCCTTCTTCGGGCTAGGGTTTCCTTCTTGTCTTTTTCCCCGTCCTTCTCCCCTACGACCGTCCTCCTCGTGGGGAATATTCCCCCTCATGCAGACAACGTGATCCCGCGTGATTTTGTGAGCGTGCCTGAGTGATCGAGCATGCTTGAGCGTGAGTGATTTCTTGGAACCTTTATCTGGCGGAGGACACATGTCTCAGAGGCGACACGTGTCATTTCCCCACCGAGAGGCCAATTTGGCTGTATCAGGAGCCCCCTTACTCCCACTAGGAGCTTCTTCCTGTGGGAGTAACCAACATCTTCTTCTTCTTCTTCTTCTTCTTCTTCTTCTTCTTTTTTTTTTCTTTTTTT
>NC_056559.1:18024711-18039030 GCF_013358625.1 Macadamia integrifolia | reverse complement strand
AGTCTATATAACCCAAAACTGACAACTGATCACAACCATAGACTAAGAAAAGATCCTTGGTTCTTCTCAAATATTTGAGGATATTCTTAACAGCTATCCAATGTTCCTGTTCAGGGTTGGATTGATATTGGCTCACAATCCCTACAGCATAACATATATCTAGCCTGGTACATAACATTGCGTACATGAGACTCCCTACAACTGATGCATAAGGAATCCTCCTCATAGTCTCAATGTCCTCAGTAGTTTGAGGGCACTGTGACTTAGATAATGTAACTCCATGTCTGAAAGGAACATTTCCTTTCTTTGAATCTTGCATATTGAACCTAGCCAGAATCTTATCTATGTAATTGGACTGTGACAAGCCTAACATATTCTTACAATCTCTCACAAGTCTTATATCAAGGATATAATTAGCTTTCCCAAAGTCTTTCATTGAGAAATTAACAGACAACCACACTTTTACAGATGTAAGCATGTCCACATCATTCCCAATGAGTAATATATCATCAACATATAGGACAAGAAAACAAACTGCACTCACAGTAATCTTTATGTAAACACATGGTTCATCCAAATTTTGTTCAAACCTAAACAATTTGATAGTCTGATCAAAATGGATATTCCAACTCCTAGAGGCATGTTTGAGACTATAAATAGATCTCATCAACTTGCATACTTTAGTTTCCTCCTTTTGAGATACAAACCCTTCTGGCTGTATTATATAGATATCTTCATCAAGATATCCATTTAGAAATGCTATTTGTACATCCATTTGCCAGATATCATAATCATAGTATGTAGCTATTGACAATAAAATCCTAATGGATTTTATCATTGCCCCTAGAGAAAAGGTTTCATCATAATCAATAGCTTCTTCTTGGGTATAACCTTTTGCTATCAGTCTTGCTTTGAAACGTTCTACTTTTCCATCCATGCCTTTCTTTCTCTTAAAAATCCATTTATACCCAACTGGTTTTATACCTTGAGGTGGATTAACAAGAGTCCAAACATGGTTGGAATACATAGAGTCTATTTCTAAGCACATAGCCTCTAGCCATTTAACTGCATCCACATCCCTAAGAGCCTCAGGATATGTATTTGGATTCAATTCAGATGAATCAGACACCATGTAGAACTCTTCTACTCTATCTTCCTCTTGTGTAAGAAGGGTGTACCTAGTAGGCGGTCTAATAATCCTCCCACTATGTCTAGGCTCTTTGTGTTGTGGTGCAACATTAGGAGTTGCAGTAATAGGGTCTACTAGTACAATTGATGTAGATGGAACTTGGTCATTAGATAATTCTTCTATGACTACAGGATCAGATTGTCTCACAATAAAATCCTCTTCAAGAAAAGTGGCATACTTACTTACAATAATCTTTTGTTTTACAAGGTTATAAAAATAATACCCTATAGTACCTTTGGGGTATCCCAAGAAATAACACTTATCTGTACGAGATTCCAACTTATCAGTTTGCTATTTTCGCACATATGCAATGCAACCCCAAACCTTAAGATGTTGTAGACTAGGCTTTTGCCCAAGCCACAACTCAAAAGGTGTCTTTGTAATAACTTTAGTTGGAACCCTATTCAGAATATATATATATAGTTGTCTCTAAGGCAAAACCCCCAAAACTTAAAGGTAATTCACAATAACTTAATATTGATCAAACCATATCTAATAGAGTCTGATTTCGTCTATTTGAGACACCATTTTGTTGTGGTGTCCTTGGGGTGGTCAATTGTGAAACAATCCTAGCAAGTTTGAGATAGTCTACAAACTCATTTGACAAATATTCTCTTCCTCGATCAGATCTAAGGAATTTAATATGTTTACCAAATTGGTTCTCAACCTCGGCACGGTATTCCTTGAACTTTTTAAAAGTTTTCGATTTGCAATGCATTAGATAAATATATCCATATCGAGAATAGTCATCAATAAAAGTCACAAAATATTCATACCCATGACGAGCTTGAACATTTATAGGACCACAAACATCAGTATAGATTAATTCTAACAAACTTTTGACTCTCATACCCTTATTGGAAAAGGTTTTTTTGGTCATTTTACCTTGTAAACATGATTCACAGGTTGAAAAAGATTTTACCTTCAGTCTATCTAAAGGTCCATCTTTTACTAACCTGTTTATCCTATCTACTCCAACATGACCCAATCTCAAGTGCCATAAGTAAGTAGAGTTAACTAGAGTAAATTTTCTTTTCAAATCAATGTTTGAAACCTCATTAGTTTTCACAACTGAACTTAGAAAATATAGTTTGTTTTCCATAAAACCAGAAGCAATAAATTTTTCATTATTTCTAATAACTAGTTTTAAACTGAATTGGAAAACATAACCAGATGAAGTTAACTTAGAAAAAGATATTACATTTCTTATAAACTCTAGTACATAGTAACAATCAGTGAAAACCAAAACAGACATTTCTAGATTCAAAACAAAAGTTCCAACAGCTACTGCAAAAACTTCAACTCCAGATCCCATCCTGAGACGTACTTCATCTCTATGAAGTCTTCTTATCTTGTTGAACCCCTGCAACACATTGCACACGTGGATTGTGGACCCAGAATTCACCAACCAGGTATTAGTTAGACATTTCAACAAATTGGATTCATACAAAATAAGGATTCAATATTACCTTCTTCTGATTTCTTCTTCAGAGTTGTAAGATATGCACGACAATTTCTTTTTCAGTGTCCATCTTTCTTACAATAAAAACACTTTCTTTTTCCATTATTTTTAGTATCTCCTTCTTTCTTGACTTTTACAAACCTTTTCTTACCAGACTTCTGCTTCTTTTTCTTGTTCTTAGGCTTAGAAGCAGAAGTCCCAACCTCTGTTGTCATTACTACTGCCTTTTGCTTCTTAAGCATTGTCTTTGCCTCTGGATATTAGTGAGCTCAGAAATACTAACTACAACTTTGTTCATATTAAAATTCATAATAAAAGAGTTGTATATAGGAGGCAGAGAAGCAAGGATGATGTCAATCTTATATTGAACGTAAAAAAACGTCCCAAGAGATTTCAATTCTTGAAACAGATTATTCATCTTCATCAAATGATTAAGAACTGAAGTCCCTTCAGACATTTTTGTAGTGTGGATAGTTGTAGTATAGCATGACAAGCATGACGGTTCTATTTGCCAAATGTCTCATGCAACTCCCTCATCATGTCCTTTGCAGTTGGTAGCTCATCACATGACTTGATAATGGTCTTATCCAGAGAACCAAGGATATAAATTTTGACATGAGAATCCATTTTATTGAATTTCTGGTAGGCCTCCATTTCCTCAGGGTTGGTAAAGTCAGGGAAAGAAGGAGATTCTTGGTCCAGGACACTGGATAGCTCCTCAGCATTAAGTACTAGCATTAGGTTTCTTTTCCAATCCATATAGTTTGGACCTAACAGACGGTTTTCATTTCACAGGGCAGTAACAGCCATAGGTTTTAACATAATTGACAATCTACAAATAAATAAATAAATGAGAATTAAAATGTATGACATTACCATTGAATACAAGTGGGCAATTCTAAATCAATGGTTTCTCACAATAAATGCCACCCTCAAATATATTAATGTGAATTGGAATACCACAATCCTTACATTCTCAACTTACCCTATCAAGAGTCATTGGAATATGTTGATTGGGTGGACTAATTCTATCCATCATGTTTCATCACATGAAACTAGACTTCCAATATCTATTTGGCCACCTGAGTGTCATATTCATTCCTATCGACTGACATACACTCAAGTCAAGTGTAAACCTATTGCCTCGGAGTGAATCACAGGTACTGTGGGATGATGCCTACTATTGTAGTGCACTCCCACTAGTTGTCCACTACCGACCTTATAAGAGATAAATGCAAACTACCTCATTGACTAATCCATGCATTATCCTATCAGCATCTGTAAGAATCAGTCTATAAAATCTCTACGCTTACCAACAATAGGAGGCCATGGAAATTCTACTACTTAAGAAATATCATTTTACACTTACTTTTACAAATGAAGGGCCGAATATCATATATTCAATTAAATTTGCATCATATGTAAAATATATGCATCATCTTATGATAGCATTCATCTAATGACATTTAGCATCATATTTAGCATCCCATGTAAACAACATTAATATCTTATAAAAATTATAATATAATTTAAGTGACAGTGATTATGAAAAAGTGACAATATCAAAACATCACATCCAATGATAAGACATATTATCTTAAAACGAAATTACTTTCGTTACCACCTCTGATATGACATTAATCTCCATCTCATCAACTATCTCTATTGCTTATATGCAACAAAATAAATAAAATCCTTAAATCTCAAATACATATAAAGTTAAAGCAAACTTGAAAAATATTAATTCATTATATGAGTTTTTCAATGGGAGTACATAAATTTACATTGAGAGAGAGAGAGAGAGAGAGATTTAAAGAGAGGTAAAACATGCAACAATAAATAAATCACATATCAACCATGTCATTTTATCCTAACAAATCATTTATTGGATTAAATAAATCCTATAATCACTGACACAAATGTGCATAAAATAATTAATTAATGTGCATTATCACATAAACAAAGAAATAAAGAGGGTGTTAACTTTTAACCACCCTTGACCACTACCAATTTTCTAACAATTAGAAAATAAATCAATTATCTGGATCAAATATTTTGACCCAATACATTGGTAGGAGAATGCTATGATACTCATAAGACATTCTTAGAGGATAAAAAATTAGCATACACAAAAGTGCATTAAATTCAACCTTCACAATTTGGTCTATAGATAATACACATAAAATAATGATTTTAATTATGAAATCTTGATTCTTATGCAAACCCAATCCTATAAATGGGATGGCTCTGATACCATTTTTGTTGGCATAATAGGATTTAGGAATAAAGAAGAATTTCTTTTCCAATCATATTAGAAAACAGGATCAATCATTTGCTAGGATAGGGATTTGAAGTAATTAAATTTCATCTCATGGCATGGGAGAATCATTACCTCAAGTATCACAAGTACAACACCTCCTTAGGATGGTAGCCTTTCTTCAGTAGTGTAGCTAAGACACGTAGTGATTTTCAATGGGTTCAGTCCCTTTTGACCTCAAGTTGGTTTTATTGTTTTCTATAGAAAAAAAAACAATAAAGAGAAGCTGATGCTGTAATACGTTACCGTTCTATTTTTTTTATCTCAGAATACAGAGAAAACCATATATAGAGTTAAAAGGTAAAGTATTTTAATATCATAATTGCCACCACTTTTTTTTTTTTTTTTTAATTAACAAAAGATAATGATGATATCTCATGATTGAGGTGTCAATTATATATGTAATTAAAATTTATTTTGCTTATAATAATAACACCTCATGATTGAGGTGTCCATAATTTAGGATAACATGATATACTCATTCTCTCTCATCATCTTACGGTTTTGACCACCGGATCGGCTCATATTTATCTGATATCAATTAATATATATATATATATATATATGTATGTATTAATAATTAATAAAAATCTCTCTTATAATGAAATCATTGTACACTAGTACTTAGAAGAGGTATGACCTAATAAAAAAATCCACTATAATTACCGATAAGATAATTTCAATAATTATCAGTCAAAGACATACCAATAAATACAATATGAGTGGATATAATTTTTATTCTTCCCAGAGTTGTGTTAGTCTAATATTGATCTAATCTTTCCATTCAATAATATCACATAACAAACCTCCAAGCATGAAAATAAAACTCTCATGACCCAGGTTTGTCAAAATGTCGTACAGAGAATCTAAACTTTCGATTGGGTATCTTAAAATGTTTCAAAAATATTTTTAAATTAAATATTAATATGTATTAATAATTTTGAAAAAATTTTGTAAACATTTTGAAAAATGTGAACCGGATTCAGAATTTCATCCAATCATGTCCAGATACTCTCTCTTGATATTCCTCAAATAAATGGGAGTGGATCCCGTGTTGAGCATCTCTTTCATCCACAACCAAAGCATTATGAATCCAGTGTATCGATATATATAGTTCAAAAGACATCAACCAGTGATACACCAAAACCCATAACACTTACCTGCAACGATAAGGACCTCTCAGGTCTAGAGATCAATCATAGACTACCAAAAAGAATCTTATCTTTCAACAACTGATAGTATTCCATTCAAGATTCCTATTAGATCAAATTCAATGTATACACAATATGTACATTCATATTTGTGTCTCTGAATCAACATTCATGAGCACACACAATATAATGACCACATGAACAGAATGCCCAGTTCTGCCTCAGTTATGAAAAAATTTAAGGTGAAAACCTATGGACAACCACAGCCCGTCAATGTCATGCAATTATAATTACAAATTTACAATTTATTTATAAATTTGATGGACATATTTTCAACAGGGCAGGGGGGGGAGGGGAGGGAGGAGGGGAGGGAGGGGAGGGGGGAGATGGGACATTGTCGATAAGGCGTTACTTGAGAGATTTTTCAGTTATATTGTACATTGCACTGGTAGCCGAAGCTGCCAGATAGGAAAGTAGGATCCCTCCTTCGAGTCCTTGCCTCATCCCTCACTTAGCATCCCAAATTCTTCTTCGCCTTGAGCTCCAATCGGTCTTCCTCTCCCTCAACCTTAATAAGTGAAAACGTCTAGGCCTAATTTGTTGGAGAAATGCCCACACTTCTTAGTTGGTAAGTTGATTTTGATGGCAACAAACATATGAATGTATTTAACATTTTTTTTTGAATTATTATATCTTATAATGTTTCAAATCATTAAGAAGTTGAAGTGATGATTGGAACACTCTTGAAGACATCACATTGGTGGAAAGTAATGAAAATAGAAGTGGAGTGTGAGATCAAAGCTCAAGTCACCATAGTTTGACAGAAGGGAGATTTCAAGAAAGCCATTGAAGACTTGTAATTAGGAACTTACAATAGCACTCACATGCTTTATATATTTGTATCTTGTATGGCATTGCATCCTCAAGTTTCTCTTAATCTAGATGAACCCTAGGAGATGCCCAATGACCATTCAAATAGATCCAAATAAGATTGGAAGTGTATTAGTTGTGGCAAGTCATATCATTTACTGAAGTTTTGACAAAGTACATGTTTCAGGGTATTTTGATAATTTCAAATGGAGTTTTCAGAAAATGGGTTATTTTAAAAAGTTATGGAGAATCGAGTCATTAATTTAACACAAGTAGAATCGTCTCGATCTGAGTCTAGATGAAAAAATTATACCCATTTTCTTATGATTGATTCGGACAAGGAACATTTCTAGAGAACAACTGGATCTGATGAACCAAATCCCACAGGCTAAAACGCCTATGAGTAACCAGCATAATTCAGATGCCAACCTACATGTTAGTTGAAAGATGACATATCAAATCAGGATAGGAATTGGCCATTATTCTCCTAGTGGTTATATTGATAATGGCTAGTTTATGAAGTGAGGAGTTGGATCATAAAGCAATGAGCTTGATTGTCAAAACCCTTTCCGTTAGAGCTTAACTTAAAAAATATTTTTATATATTTAGTTATGTCTATATAAGCGCACATTTCTCACTTTTAAACACACAACATCCACTACTATTATGATCATTATTTAAGTTTTTAATTATCAAATTAAGTGAGGAAAAAGATATCAAGTATATCTATTTCAAAGAAGAGTCAAGTGATCTCAAGAATATATTTTCACACTCTCATCAACTCATCATCTATAAGAGAAGTGAGCAAACGAGTTTTTAAAGTACATTACTTATAACATATTGCACTCTCAAGGAGTTCTTGTCACATTCTTTATTAAGTAACATCTCTTCAATTCCTATTTTATTTGTAATTGTGTTTTGCACTGGAGTTAGTAGAACTCTAGTATAGAACATATGCATTAATCTAAATTGTAGTTAGATTATTGTAAGGACCCTTTCATCCTTGAAAAATATTTGAAAGGATTCTTTTATACATTAAAAATATTTGTGAAGGTGAATTTTCACTCTTAAGGTATTCTTAAAAGAGTGGATGTAGGCTCGAGGAGTCGAACTATTACAAATCTTGTGTCTCTATATTGTATGATTGTTGTGTGAATTTATCATACTTGTTATTACGCATCATTTAATAATTCATATAGTATCGTATTAAAAATAATAAAAAGGATAAATTCCACTAGTGATAGCCTATTAACCCCTTCTAAGTTATCCAACATAATTTCATAAACGGTAGATTTTTTAATTTTTTATTTTAAATATATCCAAATTATTCAAATAAAGTTTGATTCATCTAAATTAAATAAAAAATATATACATGTTTGATAAAAACACAAAATTTTTTTAAATCTGAATATGATGTCGATTCATCCGAATAATTCATAGAGTTTGATTTGACAAACTATTCATGAATAATTCGACGAATTAAATAACTATGAACATCACAATGCACTCTCCTAACTATAAGTGTGAATAATCACTTTAGATTAAAAATTCATAAAAATGGATAGCTTGGACTTATCTTATGATTTTCATAAATATCTTCTATTGTTATATAAATGATTGATCACCCCTATTATTATTATTATTATTATACAAGGGTGAGTTACGTTTCAAAAAATAACAAAATGGTGAAAAGATCAATACACAATAAGCAACGGACATTGAAGGGTAAATTAGGTGGGATAATTTAGATATTTTATTTATTTTTATTAAAATCTTATGATTATATTACAAAATGACATTTTAAATGGCATTTCTATCTTTTTCACAACATATTCCATACCTTCACCCCTCCACTCGTTTTCAACAGGAAAGCTCTCCTTGAAGGAGCTCTGTAGTGCTATAGATATTAGGGTTTTGATATATTTCGGTAAATTTTGTTTCAATGAGGAGAAGGGTTATTCAATGAGAGCAGAAAGGTAGAGCTATTTAGGAAAAGAAGATTACAAAACATCATGTTTTTATATTTTATAATTATTTTGTCTTATCTATCAATGGTTTCAATGATATAAATAATCTTAATTTATTTCCTTGAGGTAAGCTCTAAACTTTTGTTTCAATACTTTATCTTTTGTTGTTATTTGGTGTACTTTTCTATTGTTATTATGGCTTTAATATTATACCATATTGGTTGATACTAATTTAGCTCAGCGAGGATATTTTAATAAGATATTTTTTAATTTGTAGTCATTTCCGTTGCATGTTCTTTCAATAAACAAGATGATATTTGTAGAAGTAATGAGAAGAGTCACATTAAAATTAATACATAGTGAGTCTAGGGCATATCATGTATTTGATACATAGTCTAGGGCATATCATGTATTTGAGGTCAACGGAATAATTGTTGTTTCATAGCATTATTAGTAAATTGTGAATATAGTGATGTTCTCAACGAGACACCAATAGTATCACATCTATTGTATGCCATGGGTACATAAGCTGAAACTAATAACATGAAAACTCATTCAATATTTTATAAATCATTAGCCATTTAAAATCCATTAGAAACATAAGCTCGTCCAATATTGTATTATGATTTTATTAGTGTGATTATGCAGGAAACTTGTTGTTGTAGGAGCTTAGCACAAGTTTTCCTCATTCTCTTGGATTGTGCTCTATTTATGATAGATATTTTTGCCCTAATGAATATGTTCTGATATTTGGCTTCTAAGGTTTAGCACATTAAAGCAACAAATGAGAGTTAGTATATTATAAATGAAATGTTGGATTTGAATATTATATATATATATATATATATATTTTAATCTTGCGGTCCCTATAGAAATGAAGTATTTTGACACTTTAAATAGTCAAGTGGGTTATAAATGTAGAGAAAAGCTTGAATTCCTGGTAAGAAAACATGACTTATAGAATATTGATTCCCTTGTCTTTCATATGATGTATTGGTGAGCAACAACTATATAAAAGAAATGAACCCAAAGTACATTGATGGTCGAAGCCATTATGAAAATGCTACTATATGTCTCTGATGCCGTTTATAAAAAAAAATTGCCCAAACGCCACCATATCTACCGCAGCAAAAGAACCCACATAAAATCTTTTCGGTTGTTTATAAATAAACGCTAATTATACACAACGACTTAAAACGCAGATGCATATAGGGGAGTTTATTGCTAAATACCGCTAATATATATATATATATATATATAATCAGGGCCTCAGGGTTAAAAGTTAGGGTTGGGTTGGGTTGGGTCGGGGGTTGGGCCGGGCCTAGAACTCAACCCTGGCCCAACCCGACCCTAACCCAGGGTTGGGGTTTTTCAACGCTAACTCGCCCTCAGGGTCAAAAAACTTAGCCCAAGCCTTGTTAGGGCTCAGAGCGAGTTCGGGTTGTCAGGACAAAACTTTCACCCCTACTTGGAACCCTCCACCTTAACGACCGTAATTACATCATGGCAGGAATAGAGCTACTACTTTTATACACATACTGAATATGCCCATAGAAAATATATAATTCCCAAAACACTCCAAAGCAATGAAACAGCCAAGGGTCCACAAGTAAAGGAATATACTGAAGTAGCCGCTCCAATGAAAGCCAAACTTCAGTTATAGTCCAACCTTTAGATTGAGCAAACCGCAACCCTCGCAAAACACCCATCACTTCAATTTCTTCTAAGGTTAGATGAGGAGTATGCTGGACAGAGATATGCAGAAACTGTCATTTGCACAAAACCCCATAAGCCAAAAAGATCCCGTAGAAGTCGGATTAACAAAGCTTGTACAAACCAAAAATATGATGTTGCAAAAAAGGAAGATGCATTGAGTTGTTCAACAACGCTTTAGATCGATCTATAATGGATGAAACAATATTTGTTGAGTCAGAGTTATGAAAAAGCCGTAAATCACCAAGCTAACAATGTACATTTTGTAAGATCAAATGTGGATTAGGATCCAGATGTTGCTGCAAAATTGCATTCCGATGGCTCCATATGAAATAGACCACCATAAGGATAATTTGGAAATAGTAGCGTGCTATCTGGATGAAGAATCTAAAATGATGAAAAATGAACTTCAGAAGATCATGGACAGAACTAACCTGCACCCCTAGAGATTTGAACCCAAGAGGACTTGCTGCCCAAACATGATCAGAATTACCCAAGAGTAGTGTATTTGATACCAAGATTGATGTACTTAACTTTCTAACTTTAATAGTCTATCTTTTTCCTTCTTTTATTAAAAAAAAAAATTAAAATAAAAAACAGAACACTTACATACCTATGTCATAGGAGTCAATCCATTGACCTCTTGATGTCTTTTCAAGCAAAAACTATATGCTAGTGCACTAGCTAGGCACTATTGAAATGACTCAAATTCTCTCGTGCATTCGATATCTTGGAGGACCTAGGGTGCATGTCGAGTCCTCCCAGAATGCCCCAGCAGCTGGAGAGGATCTAAATCCCTACTAAAATAGGCATGCAATAATGCTGCAGAACCTCAATCGATTGTATCCATTCAAGGTCTTTTTCAACTGTGGGCCCAAGATCTACCATAGCTTGGCTCACGGATCTCTTTTCGTTGATCAGGGATCTTATATCATCAACGTAAAATAGTCAAAGAGTTCCAATCCGACGGATTTTCGACCAGTTTTTACGGCTCCTCTTCTTGATCCCAGTTTATTCCATTCCCTGTCTCCTTTTGTGGTGCTTGTTCTTGAATGACTTAGCCGGCTGTAGGGTTCTCGGTGTTCGAAACTTGTTCAGGGACAAAGGAGCAAGAGATGGGAGGAGGACATGCAGACGATGGCCACAGTACGATCCACAAAGGCTTAACCTTGCATCGCCCTAAGCGATGGCACACCGTCACCGGAAAGGGCTTGTGCGCCATCATGTGGTACGATACTCGAAACCCCCCCTTTCGGATCTTATTCCTCCTGCTTTCTCTTCACCGATCCAGTCTTCAAATCCTTAATTTTGTTCCCATATTGGTTTATTGACTTTTGATTGCTGTAGTCAATGGATCTCTTTATATGAAACTAGGATGGGGGGAAAAAAAAAAGAGAGAAATAAGAAATGGAAGATCAATCTTCATGTTCATGATCACTTATGAATTATGATCACTTTTGGTACTATAAGAATTCAAATGCATTCATTTTCTTTACTCTGTTTAAGAATCTCCGGATCCAAATCCCCTCATTTGTCTGGAAATCATGGATTATTGCTGTCGGTCCAGAGAAGAAGCTAAGATGCTTTAGATTTTGAAATTGAGGAATAACAAAATGAATTGGTTAATTGTGAAATTAAGGAGAACTGTTTGAAAATGACTTAAACCTCGGATAACAAAGAATAAGTCTATCCATTCAACCTATAATGTAATCTGTAATATTGTAACTGATAGAACTGGTTTATTAGAGCTTTTGGATACTGAAAATCGGTTGTCCTTAGGGTTGAGATGCCAGCGGGACCGTTCCATTTAGTCTGATGCCTGGTTTGGCTTTTCAGATCCCTTTAGCACTATTTCTGTAGCCTTTCTCGAGGCACTGCGGGTTGTCCTCAGAAGTTATTGGTTACCCAGTTGGCTGGTTGTTAAGTGACTAATGCAGATGTATTGATGTCTCTTTTGGATGGGCCTTTTGTTTAGAGACCTTTGGATATGCTTTCTGTTGCTGGGTTCAGGATGCAATGCAATGACGTAATTCTAGTTAAGATGACAGAATTTTTGGGCCTTGTTGTCAGGTCTACTTTATTTTCAGTGTTCCCGACTTCAATGTTTTGCTATATTTCTCCTCCCCTTTTTCTGGGGTTCTGTTGCAGAAGTATCTTGGGGCATGATGTTGCTAGAACACCTGAAGGTTGCTGGAACCCATGAATTGTTGAGTTGATTTTGGCTTTTTCAGTAACAAGTTAAAGATGGTGAAGTGGGAATCCAATTAGGACTAATTCCAAGTGTTCCAAATATTGGAAGGACGCCGCAAGGAAACCATAAAATATTATGAAAACTCCTAACTGAATCCCTGCAGAATGTAATTGATTGATTGTTTTGATTCTGACATCATCTGTAAAGAAATGATCACTGGGAGCATGTTATTATTGGTAAATTGATAATTGGTTTTGTTATGTTTTTGTAGGTTTTGGGTATTCTACAGAGCTAAGCAAGATGGTCCCGTAGTCTTGGTAAGCTTCAATTTTTATCTTATCTTTCTTTGTAATTGGTACCTGTTCTTCTCCTCTCCTTGGACTTGTTTTCACCAGCATGTGGGGTTTTCTGTACAGGGTTGGCGGCATCCTTGGGAGGGGCATGACTCCCATGGTCATGGGCATGATCATTAGGTATTGCCACTAAAACTGAAATTGATGGAGTTTGTTCTAGATCAACTAAGGCAATCTTATAATAGATAAGGATTTGAACTAGAGGAAGAGAGGAAGGGTGAGGGGTAGAGAAAATAACAAAATATGGCCTCACTTGTGGGTCAGGCTTAATTCTAGTTTTGAACACATCAATCATGAGTTCCGGAAATAAGTAGAGGTCTAGAAAGATGGTTCTTACTATTTCCATTTCTGAAATTGGGTAAATTGCTTTGTGTATTTTGGAAAGTGAAGGAAGAAAATATAAAGTATTGTAGAACTTAACTTGACTTTGAGCTCAGGATATAGTTTGGAAAGTTGTAAGTTTCATTGTTAGTGCAGTGCAGATGCATAAAATGTGATTCCCTTAGTTAACTTATTTTTTCCATTAAAGATTGATATTTACGTGCATGTTAATATCAAGAGAAATTGATGCTATTGCTGATATGATCCTGGGGTTCAAAAACCCTGTCTGGGTTCTCTGTTGGCCCAATAGAATTATAGGAAACTCATTTCAAGAGAATAGTGTCAAAACAGTAAATATTCCTAGGCTTATTAGGGGGGAGTGGTAGTAACAAGTACGGCTTTGAATAGAGCTGATTGAAGGGTAAGGATCCATGTAGATGACCCCATTTAGTTGTGATAGGGCTGAGTTGGGTTGAGTTGTATATGGGGGAGTGGCAGTCTAGTAAATAACCAGAAGTTTTAAGGTGCTATTTGGTAGACAATGATATAAAGGGGATAAGTATTTATTGAGTGAGGGTAAATTTGAAAGCCGAACAAAAGTAAGGATTAAAAAGGAGAAGAAATGGGAGAGTCAATAAGGGAAATAAGGGGATAATATCTAATATATTTTTTTTTTTTTGGGGGTTTGAATATTATATATATATATTTTTTAATCTTGCGGTCCCTATAGAAATGAAGTATTTTGGCACTTTAACTAGTCAAGTGGGTTATAAATGTAGAGAAAA
>NC_056559.1:17957288-18024691 GCF_013358625.1 Macadamia integrifolia | reverse complement strand
GGGGGGGGAGTGCTTTGGTGGTAGGGATCTAGGGCTTTATTATCCCTAGAAGGGAGATCTATTCCTTGAATTTGGGGTTGATCTGAGTTATAAACGAAGAGTACCAGTGAACTCTTCTCAGACTGGTCGTTTTGTTACTGAGAAGACAAACAACGACTGGGGTATAGAGGAGAGAATATGGAGCAGGGAAAAGGGAGAGTAAGGAAGAAAAGAAGAGAATAATAGAAGTGAAGAAAACCATGGAAGACGTACCTGATTTGGATGAAGAAAGAGGAAATAGAGAGAGGGAGCACAGTCACACCATGCGGGTAATCAAACCCAACTGTTCTTCATTTAGTTCTATTCACCCTTTTCCATCGATGGGATTACATGGTATTTAAAAAAAATACTACTTGGTAAAGAAATCTACTCCCTTGAGAAGTTAAGACAAAATAAGAAACTAACCCTGAAACAACTCCCATGTATGGCTTTGTCCTAGCAAAAGAAGTGCAATTACAATAAACCCCCTAGCAACCCTTGTTGGTCCAAAAAATAAAGGTTGGGCCGATTCCATTTCGGCTTAGGTTTCCAAACCTGGTCTTGTTGGTCCAGCCACACTAATGCTACTGCATCAATTTCTGTTAGGGTTGATGGGGTAAATGTGGACATGATGGTGATCGTAATAATCAATTTATGGCATGGTTATTGCTGCAACATCACAGCTTTAATACTTAAAAGCAGTGAAGGACAATCTTGTGTTTAATAGAAAAGAGGCCTTGTTTCATTTACTTTTTCCTGGTGTATGTTTATTTAAGGGTTGGAAAAAAATAGACATTTAAAAAACCAATGAGGTTGCAGATCTATAAAGTAAGTTTGAAGTGATTTAAAGTTTAAAAGAAATGATTTAGTGCTATTACGTTAGTCGGTCTATCTTAATAATGCCGCACTAATGGGTTTTCCTGGGTCACCTAAGGTTATGGTTCAGAAATCCCAATAAAACCAGAATCACAAGAATATGAACAGAAAACCAGTAAGCAGAGAATATAAGAGCTTGATAGAAACTAGTCTGCTTAACCAGAAATTCTGGTAGAACAGTCTGTTCGGTATGGGGCACAAGCCAGCAAAGTATGATTTAAATATAATGGTCAGGAGCAAAGATATGGAAGAAGCGTAGCATTAGGAGGCTTGAAAGCCCAAACAAATTCCAGAAATCGATTGCAGGTTTTGACAGGTGCAAATTGTAAGCTATTAATGATCTTAATTAATGAATAACAGAAACATGAGATCACCAACAGCAACTGATTGAGAGAATCAGTTCCAGAAACCAGAATTCAATGTAGTTGACTTGTATTATGATTCTTGGAAATCGATGGCAGAACTAAATGAATCAAAGCAGAATTAACAGGAATTATTCAGTAATAGAACTTGAAGCGTATTCTGAAACCTGATTTGAGAAATCAGATTTAAAAACAGGGTGTTTGAACAAACATACTCCAAGGAGGAACCTAGATTCACTTGAAAGTATTGAGCATAAACCATAGTTGTCAAATTGACTAGGCAATCCAAAGCGTTGGAGGGGCAACAAGGTGCCCACCTAGGCTCCCTAGGCGTCTGAGGTGTCAGTATAATTTGAATTTTTTTACTTTTCCCTCGCACGGATCCATGTAGCTGACCCCATTTAGTTGGGATAAGGCTGAGTTGTTGTATTTTTATATAAACAAGAAAAAAAAACTACTCAGCCTTATCCCAACTAAATATTAGGGCGATTACATGGATTCTTGCTCTCCAATCAGCTCTATTTGACATCATACTTGATGCAAGGCCTAAGCTATGCATGTTTTCCTTCACCACTTTTCCTAAGGTCGTTTTATCTATGTCCCTAGCTCCTTTAGATCCTTCAATCTGAATCAAATCACTCATTTGTATTGGAGTATCCAAAGACATACGTTGAACATGGCCATGCCTCCGCAAACAACTTTCTCGTTGCTTATCATGTATTGGAGCTAGGGGTGTCAATCCCAAGCTCTCATCAGTTAGACCGACAGGCGGCCGATTATAGCCTGATTGGGAGGACTGGTTAAGCCCGGAACCCGACTGAGCCTGACATGAGACCGACCAAGACCGACTCGTTCCTTAAATAGGTAGGTCAGGGTCCAAGCGTATAGGCCTGTGAAGCTTGACCCAGACCTGCCTGGCCTGACCGATTGACACCCCTAATTGGAGCTACTTTTAAACCAGCTGTAATATGATCATTCCTTGCTTATCCTTCTTAGTCTTACCACTCATCTATATCACCATCCTCATTTATGCTACAATGAGTTTATCTACATGATGTTTCTTAATTGGCCAACATTCCACACCATACTTCATCCATCTTATTTTAATTCTTTGTGAAACATCATGTTCTATATCACTTTCGTTATTTATGAGTGAGCCCAAATGCATAAAATAATCACTTTGCAGAACGTCCATCTCTTCAATTTTCACCACTTCATTATCCGTTTTTGTGACACTAAAGTTACACGTCATGTACTCCTTTTTTGTTTTACTTATCTTAAAACATTTTGATTCTAGGGTTGATCTCTCCATAACTCCAACTTGACGCTATTCCCTGCTTTTATCTAATCCACCAAAATTATATCATCAACAAAAAACATACACCAAGGAATCTCATCTTGAATGTCTCTAATGTGGATCCATTCCTTCATTGGGCTATGTATCGTAGGAGGAAGAAGAGCCCGAACTGGAACCAGAACCAGAACCAGCACTAATCTGGTTCCAGTTTGGTCCAGCCAGCCTAGCCAATCGAGCCAGCTAGGACCAGCTTCTAGAAGAACAAAATTCATTCCTATTGATTTCAGTTATGAGCTGTATTTTTTTTTTTTTTTTTCTCTTTGTGAGACTTAGCCAGTAAGCAAGAGTGTGAATCGATTGCAGCATTTTAGAAGTTCATTTTGTTTCCTTTTTTGTGTTTTTCTTAGTGAACAAGTATTTAGTTTTAGTTATTTGCTTAGAAGTATCTTTTTGTCTTTCTTCTTGGCCAAGTAAGATAAAGTTTCATTTTATTGTACTTACCTTTTTTTTAACTTTCCTATTTGGAGACATAGGCCACAATTATAAGTTGGCCATCAATTGTGAGGTTCTTCTACAGCTGAATTAAATGAATTTTGAAACCTCTTGCTTTCCGATTTATGTCTGAGAAAGACTAGTTTCATCATCTAAAATAGTTATGGGTGAGAGCCCGAGGCTGAGAGAGCCTATCCGAGCCACACCTATCCCATTGATTCTCCCTTATTCTCTCTTCTCTCTCCCTCATTTTTTTTTTTTTTTTTTCTGAGTGATAAAAATCTGTTGTTTGAGACTTACTGCAGCTGTTCATTAAGACATCACTTCTAGTTGCTGTTTGAAGACCTGAGATACAAGGACAGACCTATTGAACTCTGTTTTGAAGGATTTTTCTGGACAGAACTCGAGCAGCTAGGTCTCTTCAACCCTTGATCAACTTCAGCCAAGCTTGTGGGGATTTTTAAGGCACCCCAAAAGGGTCAGTCGACCTGGAGTTCAGGTCCAGCCAAGGTCTGGGCTGGGAGTTATCAATTTTCTCCATATTGTGCCCTAAATCTGCCCTAGATTCAAGAAACATCATATCTCTTTGTTCCACCATCAGATCCAGCAGGGATGTTGGGATTTACTGGACATCCTATGACCTTCATTTGATCCTAATTTTAGCCTCAACTGAGGCCAGGGCTGTGAGCTCTAAGTTATCTTATTTTGACCTAATTTCTGGTTTTATTTTCAGTTACAGCTTTTTGTTAGATTTGAATCTACTTAGCGCTTTTTTTTTTGGAGCCTATTATTGTTCTCTATTCGGTTGGTTACATTTGTATCAGCTTGACATTAGTCTTTAGTTAATTCATCTATGATAAGCGCAAACAAATAGGGGCTTAAAGCTGACCCTTGATGTAATCCAATTATAATTGGGAATTCACTATCTTGACTCCCCTTAGTTCTTACACTAGTCACCACAACACCATACATATTGTTAATTACGTCCACATATTTATTTGAAACACTTATCTTCTTTAATAATATGCAGATAAACTATCTAGTGACTCTATCATAAGTTTTTTTTTTGGGTCAATAAAGACCATATGGAAATTATCCTTGCAATCTTTAATTCTGACTGTAGGTCTTCTAAGTACATAGCTTTTGTCGTGAATCATCTTGGCATAAAACCAAATTGGTTCTCCATAATAATAGTTTCTTTTCTCAGGTGGGTTTCAATAACCCTCTCCCATAATTTCATAGTATGACTTATTAATTTTATGTCTCTATAGTTATTGCAGTTCTGAATATCATCTTTATTTTTGTAAATCAGAACCACATTACCTCTCCTTCATTCATTTGGAATTTTCTTTGTGATTGTAATATTCTTAAACAACTTGGTTAGCTAAGATAAATCAGGGATTCCTAAGTTCTTTCACACTTCTATTGGGACCTCATCTGGGCCTTGTGCCTTTCTTACTTTCATCCTCCTTAAAGCTTTTTTAACTTCAGTCACCCTAATTTATATAATTATGCTTATTTGCAACATAGAAGTAATGTCAAGCTGATTACTCAATGTTCAGACTTCAGATGGCCAAGCAGGCCTGGTCGAGTGTCCCTTAGGATGGCCTTGACTGGTCCTCAAAAGATGAAGAGAAGCAAATCACAGGGTTCGGAGATCTGGGTGATCAAACGCTGCCCAGAAATCTGTCTTGTTTGGCTATCGCATGCTGCTATGCCCTCAGGTCTTCAATCAGCCAGCAATTGATGTTGAGGGTTTGTAAACAGCTCTAACAAGTCTCAAACAACAGTTTGAACACTCTAGGAAAACAGAACAGAAGAAGAGAGAACAAGGGTGAATCGACGGGAATGTGTGGGTGGGAGAAGCTCTCTCAGCCTTGGTTCTCTCACCCACAGCTATCTCAGCGGTTGAAATAAGTTTTTCGCAGACCAAATCGGCAAGCAA
This sequence comes from Macadamia integrifolia, assembly GCF_013358625.1. Lineage (NCBI taxonomy): Eukaryota > Viridiplantae > Streptophyta > Magnoliopsida > Proteales > Proteaceae > Macadamia > Macadamia integrifolia. The sequence goes on along the minus strand of NC_056559.1, from coordinate 18,019,701 downwards.
GAGCTCTCTACTTTTCATTAATCAACTATAGAAAACCTTACAAACATTGACCAATACATAGTTGTGGCCTGTCTCCAAATAGAAAAATTACAAAAAGGAAACTATAAGAAAATGAAACTTTGTCTTCCTTGGCCAAGAAGAAAGACGAGAAGAAACTTTCTAGACAAATAATTGAAAACTAAGTACTTCTTCACTAAGAAAAACTCATAAAAAGGAAACAAATTAACTTCTAGAATGCTGTAAATCGATACACACTCTTGCTTGCTTCCTAAGTCTCAAAATGAGAAAATTACAGCTCCTAACTGAAATAGATAGGAAGGACTTGTGTTCTTCTAGAAGCTGTCCAAGGCTGGCTCAATATGATATAATCATGCTAGTAATGACCTAATATGTGAAAACCAACATATCATAAACCAAGCGTAGTATAAATATGAACATATTCATCAAAAAGCAAAGCAACAAACATAAATCAATGTAAAATTTGAAGTGTCAAACAAAGCATGTTGTCGCTTTGGGCCAAAGAAGGAGCTTGGATGCCTAGGGGGTGCCTAGGCGACACCTTGACGAGGATGGCAATCTTATTTCTTTAAACAACTAGGCAATCAATGGTTGAAAACAGCAGGGGCTAATCACAGAATGAGTTAGTAACAGAACTAGAACTAAGCTGGAAATCAGAACTCAGATATTCAAGTAGAAACATAATTTTCAGGTACAGAAAATTAAGATATACTGACCTGATTTCTATGAGAGAATAGAGAACATGAGAGGGGAACAGTCAGCCATCCACTTGATTACCAATCTGGAATCCACCAGATCCTTGCTGAATCCACTGTAATAACACTTCTGAATCCATAGAAGAAAAAACTCCGGAATCCACCAGAGCTGGCCTGGATCTACATAATCAAGTTGCATCCAAAAGCTTTTCTTCATGATTCAAATCGTGTGGGTGGCCATTGGCTTACATCTCTTTATGGAAGACTGAAAGCTGGAAGAAACAAGTACATAATAAATAGAAATAATAATTATGCACTACTAATCCCGAACTAAGGAATTCCAGTTGAAGATTAGCTTGTGACAAGATCGTAGGTATAGAAATAGGGACCATATTAAGGGAGATTGAATAACTCAATCAATATAAGTTTGATATGCATATAATTCTAATGGATTGCTCTTATCGGTCAGTGTAACAAGTCTACAAAAGGTGATCTAAATCTGTTGGGCAGATACAGAGTTGTGAAGCAAATCTACTGGAAGTAGGAAAGCTAGAAGGCTGAAGAATTGATGGACAGATTAGGGATCTAAAAACAGAACTAAGTTAAAGGAGTTAAGCAACTATTCATACAAGAAATCAGAAACCAGAAACCAGAAACAGGAAATATATCCAGAATTCTCTGATTTGAATAATTTTTCACAGGAGGATTTCAGAATTCGATTGAAAATATTAAGCTTGAAATCAGAATTGGAATTAGAAACTAGAAATTGATATGAAGAGAGTAGAATTTGAAGATATCAGAGAAGAATTAGAGAGAATAAGAAATTGAGAAGAAGAGAGGATAGATCACAACTGATGTCTGAGATGAACAGAACTGGGAGGAGGGAGATCAGATCTGGAACTCCAGTCTCGTTTGCATAACAACACCAAAACTCTTGATACAACTCTTTATCATTCATTATTTGTTTTTCTACCCCAGTGATGTTCCCCCAAGCTCCAATTAATCCAAGCACAATAACAAGGAAATCTGAAAACCAGATTTGGAACCAAACCCCAAATCAGGGCAGAACTAGGGTAGTCTGTGATTTGAGATGGGGGCCTCAGAATGGGCCAAAATTAGGTTGAGTGGAGGGACTGGGGTGCTTATCAAAACCCCAAAAGATCTTGGAAAACTGATGGCTGGTTACCGAGATCTGTACCTTCCTGATTTCAGACCTAGAACCGGTAGAAGATGAATGGGAAAAAAAAAAGAGGAAAGAGAATCGCTGGGAGGGTTGGAAGGGGAAGAAGAATGGTGGTTGGGTTGGGTATCTCACCTCTCAGTTTTTAGGCATCTCACACTCTCAAATTTTAGGCATCTCACCCTCTCAAATAACAGCTCTTTCAGCCAAGAGTTAGCGTTCAATTTTCATTAATTCAACTTGTTTCTCAAAGTTGCAGCAATGCCTCTTTTATAGAGGTTTATGATTCCAACTTAAAATAGGAAATCTACATAACTTAGGACAACACATAATGAAAATCCTACTTAGCTTAGGACTTGAGCTTCTAACTAATTAATGACTTTGTCCAACAAAAACAACTTAAAAGACCTTCCAAAAATAGGCCTAACATGGAGTAGGACCCAATTAAAGCAATTAAAACAAATCCGAACTAGGAGAACCAAACCAATCAGTGGGCTGGTTCGATCAGATCAAACCAGATCTGGGATGCTGGTTGACTGGTTCGATGGGGCCAAAGGAGGGCCAGAATAGTATGCAACCTGGCCTGGTTCAATGGGTTGAACCAGGGCTGGATGAAGGGTCGAGCTGGACCATGATCTGGTCAGCTTGAGCCCTCCTCTTGGCAGCCCTATCTACATCAAGAACTACCTTTTTTTTTTTTTTGGGTGAGTCAAGAACTACCATTCACTATTTGCATCCTTTGATTTTATTATGGTCAGCTTGAGCCCTCCTCTTGGCAGCCCTATCTACATCAAGAACTACCTTTTTTTTTTGGGGTGAGTCAAGAACTACCATTCACTATTTGCATCCTTTGATTTTATTTAAATCATTTGTCCAACAACTCAAAAGTACCAAAAATTTATTTAGGATGGAATTAGAGGGGTATCATTCGGTGAATATCAATCCTTTCTTTCTTGAAATCCACCTTTGGGTTTCTATGTTTTAAGAGGGGGAAGGGGGGGGGAGGGGGGGAGGGGGAGGGGGAGTGCTGGCGTTGGGTATGTTTGTCCCCAACAGGGAGGGTTCAAATACAATATAATGCTTGGTTGCTTTACAGAAACGATTATGGAAGGAAAACTATCCTGCCGTAAATGGAACTTAATTTCCAGTTGTATTATTAATACATCATCTTACTCTACTAAAAGTCTCACTCAAGCTGTAGCAGTGTTCAAAGCAAATATCAATCCTTTCTTGAAATCCACTTTTGGGGTTCTATGTTTTAACGGGGAGGGGGGAGGGGGGATGGGAGTGCTGGCGTTGGGTATGTTTGTCCCCAACAGGGAGGGTTCAAATACAATATAATGCTTGGTTGCTTTACAGAAATGCTTCTGGAAGGAAAACTATCCTGCTGTAAATGGAGCTTAATTTCCAGTTGTATTATTAATACATCATCTTACTCTATGCTTAAATTTTTTCGCAAGTCTTACTTTAGGTATAAATAAAGCTTAAGTTTTTGGGATGAGCCAGTAAAAGCTTATTTGTTTTATCTACAAAAGGTTCCTTCAAAATCAATAATTAGTGGATGTAGAGAATATTAGTAAAATGGGAAACCAACTTGTTATGTCAAGGATGTTAAACAAAAGGAGGTGATCTACTTCACTTCACTTCTTTCCTTTTGTTTCAATAACTTGCTAAACAACATTGCAAATCTCATATATAAGTTTGATTATTTCTTTGACTTCGCATTTCTAATACAAAAGATGCTTTTAGAACGGATTAGTAGAAAAGTAAATGAATTTTTATTTTAATTTTCTTTTTGTATTTTTCAGGCTTTTCATTGAAGAACTAAGAGAGGAATGCAAAAGCTTCTCGTGGATGGTTTTTGTTTCCATCTCTATGATGAATATGTGGTAGATCTGAATAAAGTCAATTCATGAACTGAAACCGTCTACCGTGTTTTGTGGATTCATGTTCAATTACATGAATGTCTAGCAAGGGTGTGATGTATACAATTTGGTTCAACAAAACTGAATTCAAGATACTGCTGATATTGTTATTCTCTGAAATCTTTGTTTCCATTACCGTGACAAAAAACCCATTCCTGCTATTTGTTGCTGCAGGTCGTCTTGTCCTCCCATGTATGTGTATGTGTTTATGTGCGCGCGTGTTTGTGTGTGCAGGCAGTCCCTTGGGGTGCTCCGGCAACAAAATCACATGCCTGGACCCTTAGCTTAATAGGGACTAATTTCTTACACGGTCATGTATGATGGACACAATGGCGGCTGTATTGTTGACCATGTTCATTGTTCATACTTCATAAACCTGGGTGAATTCTTTCACCAATATTAAAATAAGGTAATATTTTTCAGAACTTGCTTTGATAAGCTCATCAGGATGGCTATATCTGTCATGTGTCATTTGGATGGGGATCAAATTTTGCTGACATCTAGATACCAAGATTCCTTGTTATAATATAAAGTTTCTGTTTAAAAGGAGTGGGGTTTTTTTCTTTTTTGGTGAATGAATGAAAAATATTGTCCAAGTTTCTTTGTTATCATAGAAAGATTATGATGTTTAAATGGAGTTTTTTATTTTTTGGGTCAATAAAAAAAATATTAAAGAGAAAAAGCAGATACAACAAATAAAGCAGATTTGGCTAAAAAAGGTGAAGACCCTAATCAAAGGAAACCAACCCAAAATAAAAAGGACAAAACCAAGCCTTAGGAATGAGGGTGCAACAAATCAAAACCTAAGGGGGTGGGGAGAAACAAGCAGAAGGAGAAGGGGATACAAGAAAATGATGGGAGGGGAAGGAACACATAAAGAAAGCAAAACAAATGACACAACAGAAGGGATCTTTTTGGGCGGTGGGGGTGGGGGGAATAATAAATATAAAAGAACTAGATGATACAATGAAAAGTGGTAAGGGAAACAAACGAAGAATAAAGATAATTAGATGATACGACAAAACTAAAGAAAAAAAATAGGAAGGTATAATGAGGATGTCAGATATCTATTTCTACTTGTATCAAGATAAATACATAATTGTGGAAAATTTTATTTCTCATTTCAAAAAAAATAGTGTCTTGAATCTACTCCAAGGTAGGCAAAGTAGAAGTTTCATATTTTTTGCTTTATTTGTGACTAAATATGATAATTCATTGCATTAAAAGTCAACTTGCCAATAAAATTATGCAAAGTTTTACCGTTAAAGTTTTTCAAAATCTAACTCCCTTCTCTTTCAACCGGAAGAATTAACTCTTGGAGTGGACCAAAGCTTTCTAAGAATACCTCCCCAAATAGACTTAGAGAAAGAACATTCAAAAAACATGTTCAAGACTTTCAAATGAATTCCAACACATGAAACAATTAGGTATAGAAATACTCCTATGAATAAGAAAAACAATGGCCATCAGATCCTGAATGAATGCCTGGGGATGGTAGTAGAGAACCAAATCATATTAGACTACCACATTAGACTAAGGAACAATAGGGAGTTTGGATTGAACAAGGCTCTAAGCAGAAGATGTGGTAAAAAGAAATGAGGAGTTTGCCATCCACTGAACTATACCCCCACTACTCCTAGGTTTCAAGTGGATACTTGGAAGCTTATTCCACCTATCAATAAAAAAATGGAAGACATCTTTGCTAACCATCAGACCCCATATCATATTTAATTCTATCCAAATCAAGCAAAGATGAGTGTTATAACCATCATCAATAGAAGTCTTAACATAACAAAAAAGAAGGTATTGGTATTTCAAAATTTCCCTCCAGGCTCAGGAAACATCCACAGTGCACATTGAGGTCCAAATGGAGTTCGCTTTGCAATATTTGGCGTACACCCAATCCACCCAAATGTTTTTTTTTTTTAAACCAAAATTTCAGGTAAGTTTAATACTATCAGATTATTGACTTCCTTGACTCTACGAAGACCCATCCATTTTGGGGAGAGAGACCTTGGCCCAACTCCATGGATGAAGAAAATTAGAGCTATTACTGAAAACAGTTTTGGATTATAAACATATATTTATTTTTTTGGTAACAAAGTAGGGGGATGCAAGGGGGTGGGGATTAGATGTGGAGTGGGAGTTCTCAAACCAAAGACCTCCCGAGCGCAAGTGCTCACTACATTCTTTGCCAACCAACTACGCTAAGTAGCTGACCACAAAATGAAGGTTTGAAAATTTGAAACTATTAGAAAATACACTATGAATTTTTCTCAAAAATCCAAACAAAATCTTGACTTTTAAATCTGAATTATACGAATAATTCGGATTTATTTATGCATTTTGAATATAATAAACTGTTAAAAAAAAATAAAAATTGTAAATTAGAAAATAAAAAATATATAATTTAACTAATGACCACTTGGGAACAATACATTTTAGAAAAATAAAAATAAATAAATATTAACTAAGGCTCTCTTTGGTTTGATTTCTATTTGTATTTATTTGTCTTATTTCTATTTTTACAAGTGTTTGGTATAATTTATAGCACTTATATCTATTTATAATAAATTAGAATAAATCAAAAATAAAAAATTAGTCTCAAGCTATTTGTGATTTGTGACAACAAATCATTTACGTTGATTTTTGCTACCTAAATGAGCACGCGTGCTAAACTACTCAAAATCAATGGTAATAGGTAACTTCAGTATGTTTTATACTTTTCCAATAAATAGATCCATTCTATCATCTCTCTCGCTCGAAGCTTAAAGTTGAAGGTGAAAACTGAAACCTATTTTCTCATTATATAATCCATTTTATAAATAGTAACCAAACGAATACTATTTGTGGTCTATAATTTATTGTCACAAATGATTTCTAAAAAATAGTTAATAATGCATATAGAAATCATACCAAAGAGAGCCTAAGAGGAGTCTTCCATCTTGAGAGTAATTGATTGTGTTTTCATAGTCCATTCCCCACCCAAGTTCAATTCGAAGTTGGCGATTACCCCTATTTATAATGGTTGTCACCCTTTTATTGTTTCATGCCTATCTAATGTGGGATTAAACTACCAAGACCACTGTTATTTATAGGAATCGCATCTCTTCTATTGTTTCATGTTTATTTGATGTGGGACTAAACTACTATTTTCTAGTAATGATAATATCATTATTTTGGTCATCATATTATAATACAAATATGTATTCTCTTTTTTGATCTTTCAAAAAATTCTACGGAACCTTTTGCTAACAATTCAAAATGAGCTTTGTATGAAACTCTACTTAGAGTATAAAGATCATCTAACTCTCTTTGACTAATTGAGAGTCAGAAAATTTGTACAGGTTTTAGCGAGAGCATAAAGTTGACTACTAGGAGACATACACTCATCATATAATTGTCCATTGGATGATGAATTAATCGAAGGTGATATACTATTAGAACAACCACACAAACAAACAATCAAAAATGAATGACATAGGTTGGAACCACTACACATCATCTAGTAAATTGATAGCCCTAAGAATACAAGGAATGTAAAACAAGTAGTACAATAAATATTACAAAAAAGAACATCCAAAAATTCCGTCCTAATTTTTTATAATTCAACAAATAATTCCTAAATATGAGGCCAAATTTTATTTTGCCCGATTTTTTGACCGAATTCTTAAATTAACAAAGAGAATTGTACCAAATATTTATCTGCTCGAATAGTTCCCAAATCCAAATTTTCTAATTATGACAAAGGCATGCATGGATTTATATGAAGATGTATGCTGATACATAGAAGGGTATTTGATTGAATTATATTCTAAACTCTAACATACCGCTAATCCTGATCATGTATTATCTGTCCAATAGTTAGAATTGCCACATCAATATTGTACTCCCATGACCGACCTCTTCTCTGCTCTCCTCTCCTCTCTTCTTACTCAATCTCTGTTGCACTCTCTTCTTTTTGTGAGAGTGCTAGAGTTTGTGTCTAGAGAAGTGATGGTTTCTTAAACATAAGGAAATTGTAAACGTTCGTCTCCTCATTATATGGAAGGTATTGCCATCATATATGCTACAAAAATCCCTTGTATTTCTTAGTAGATGAAGGGACAAGTTCCATAGGAAGCACTATGCTGGTAGTGCCCTCGAGTTAGAGCTTACTGTTCTCCTCTTTCAATGGTTGGAAAATTTTGTTATACACTATACTAACATGAGGATTGATTCTAGGCCTAATAAGATTACAAAACTAAATATGATTTTTGTTGTATTTCCAATGAATCCTTGTAGAAGCTTGCTAGTATTCTTCTTCTCCTTCTTTTTGAAGAAAATGTAAGCACCAACTGTTTTCTCCACAATCAATTCCTCACTATTTCACATTTGAAGACCAGACAGAAGTTTTTGCATGTGTTCCTTCTGTTGAGTGATGAATGATATTGAGAGGGGGTGAATTAGTGTATCATATCCAAATTCCTTTTCTGACTATGCACCTAACATGCCCACCAATGTCGGCATTGTAGCGTTACCCACATAGTCGTGCATACAACCGGCCTCTTATCATAGGCACTTTCAAGTATCCACAACCATCCTGCAACCCACACACTCCAAACATGATACAAATAGACAATATACTTACATACATAACCCAAGATTTTTTATGAGGTTTGGTAATAAGCCTATTCCCTAGAGTAATGCTTGTAAAGGCTTCGTAACTACTTAATAAATATTAATTTAATTGCAAAGCAGTAAAGAGTACACACACCAAGGATTTTCCTAGCATAAATTTGAGAGGGCACGTAGTGCTACTCACAAATAATAGCACAAACTGCTGGAGAGTGCACACTCCCAATTAGTCAATAAAAATAAGGATAGGCTTATAACATGTTGCCATAAAATCAGGATAGGCTTATAAACATGTTGCCATAAAATCAAGCTTAGTCTAATATAAGTATTCAACTCTATTCTCCTACACCTAATAAATATATATTCTGACAATGATTTCAAATACATACAAGGTTAGAGAGGCTTACAACCATTTGTTTGTGATGTTCTGATACTTTGAGATGTATCTGAGTCATTGAAATCTCCAATTTCGCCTTTGAAGGAAAAACTTGACTCTTCTAGTGTCCACCATTGTGACCACTATCTCTCTGTCTCTTCTTCTCCAACTCAATAGAGTACTCTTTAACACTTTATTTACCTCTTTTTTTCTTCTTGCATTCAATAAGCTAGACCACCATTAATAGATTTAGTAATTCTCACTTGAATACTATGAAAAGTGGTGGGAGGATCTTCACTCCAAATTTTGTAAACTTCTTGCACCTATTCTCTATTTTTTGCTTCAGGCGGATAGAGCTTTCAGAAAAACGAAGAGAATGCAACTTGAATGGACCAAAATGGAATTCTGCTTGGGGAGTTATGGCCATTTGAAGTTCAGCCACTCAGAATAGATTTAATGAAATCTTTGGGGGCCCTTTAGTACACCTGTGCTCCATTGGATCATGGCATGAATATCATCTGTTTGATTAGGATTAAGAAAAAATGCGAATAATGTGGTCCGTTTGCTACGAGTTAGAGCTCAGAGATGCCTTGGCCATGCAATCAGAATAGGAGTAGATCCACGTGACGCGTGGCTGGAGCGTGCTGTACTGTCACTAGGGGATGTTTCACCTTCCTATTAGACAACGAGGGGGGGGGATGGCTGTAAGTCATTGGATGTGTCAGGGACGAGAAGGCAAATATCCTGAGCACCGGATCTAGATCGCCGTTGAGCACACAATAAGACATTATGAAATGGAATGTTGAGGTGGCTTCTCCTACAGGCGCAAAGCATGGCGGATCGAGAAGGTGACCAATCAAGGAGGTCGCGAGGGAATCTACACCGTTATGTGTCAACACAAAGTTGCGTGAGCCACTGAATGAGGATTTGATTCACTTGGCTCTATCAAGGCCACGAAGTGGGCATCAACTAAGCTTTTACAAATTACACTGACCTCCTCCCACGCCAAAAAACCCTTTGAAAACCCCCATCACACTTAGATCGAACTGGGGCTATTCGATTTGGATCAAATAGGACTTTCGGAAATTGCATAACACACCATTGAACTGTGGCATTTGTAAATACATAACTATATAAAAAAAATGGAAATAATAGCCATTTTGGATTTTCTTCATGGAGTAATCAGATGAAAAACTCCATAATTATTTCATATAATCTCAAAATTCAACAAAAAGAGTTGTGTTGCATTTCTGACTCAAAGCCCTACAATATTTTAAAACAACCCATCACCAGACTCAGGCGTATAAAATGATCAAATTGGCTTTGAACTTTCTATTGGCTATATCTTCGTTTGATATTAGATCTAGGTGAATATGGGTGTACTGAAAAGAGTACAAAAGACTTTACAATGTTTGAAGACGTTGACTCCCAAAAAATTCACACTTTTCGAAACTAAGCTTGGAATCCGAAACGAACACTACTGCCGCACTCACTACACTAAAAAAACCTCAGACATTCCACTCATCATTGCCATGTCATCAAGGTGATCGTATGTTGCCACATTATCACTATTGGCCACGTAGTCACTAACATGAGGCCAAGGTTTTAAACAAGGACAACCAATATACAACAACATACTATCCCTTGTGCCGCATATATATATCCCTTCTTCTTCCATTTATGATGTTGACGCAAGCCAAGATCTTGTTCAATGAGAAGTGGTAAGTTCTCCAAGGTTGGCTAAACTAACATAGATTGTTCTTGCCATTGAAGAAGAGGTTTGTTAATCTTTGAAAACATGGACCAAGTCTTCATCTTATTCAACTCCTCTACAATCTGCAAGTAGAAGACATGCTAAAAGTGCGACCATGGAAATGTTAATATAAAGTTTATGTGAGGGAGGGTGGGGCATAGGCACACTCATGTCTATCGCTCTCTTCCCTCTTTGAAATGACCCTTGCCCCTCTTATATCCTCCTAATCTTGCACCCTCATTAGTGCCACTAGTTTACCACATATGAATTTTGGCCAATTTCAAACTTTCTTGGGAAAATGGCACTTTCTAGGCCAATTTTGATATTTTCTAGGAAAATGGTGCTTTCTAGGCCAATTTCAATTTTTTTAAGGAAAATGTTTCTTTCCTGGCCAATTTCGACCTTTTATGGGAAATGGTGCTTTCTTGGCCAACTTTTGAACTTTTTCTGGGAAAATGACACTTTCTTGGCAAATTTCGAACATTTCAAGAAAAATGTTTCTTTCATGGCCAACTTTGAACTTTTATGGGAAAATGACACTTTCTTGGCCAATTTTTAATTTTTTAGGGAAAATATTCATTTCTTGGCTAATTTCAAACTTTTCTTGGAAAAAAATGGCATTTTCTCTGTCATTTTTTTTTTTTTTGACACTTTCTTGGTCAATTCTAGATTTTTTTTGAGAAATAACACATTCTTGGCCAATTTCAAACTTTTCTGGAAAAATGATGCTTTCTTAGCAATTTTTTTTGGAAAATATCTTCTTTTTTTGGTAGGTTGGAACATGACACTTTGTTGGTCGATTCCAAATTTTGCTTGGAAAATGACGTGAGTTCAACTCTCTTTGGGGCCTAAAAGAAAACTTTTCGGGAAAATGGCCATTTGTTGGCCAATTCCAATTTTTGTTAGGAAATTTTTTTTTCGACAAATGGGAAAATGACACTTTGTTGGCCAATTCCAAACTTTTCTGAAAAAATAAAATTTTCTTGATCAATTTTGAACTTTTCTGAAAAAAATGACACTTTACCATTGAATTTCATTTAAAAAAGGAAAGAGAAAGATAGACAAAATGGACACTGGCTTATGAAATTTTTCTGAAATTTACATTACAATGGACATTGAGATGATATAAAGGGATAGAGAGAATCTTATCCTCTTGCCCATAAGATGAGCATGTGATGTTAATGTGACTCTTCCTCTGTATTAGCTAACAGATTATTTTAGCCTACAAGCTCCTCTGCATTCTTCATAACCTCCAATAAGAATAGATAAGCATGTGCTATCTTAATCATCTTGTTTTGTTTAAATTAGATCCAATTAGAGAGAGACACAACAAAGATGCCATACAATTTCTTACCATGTCTAACCAACAGACTGCAGGCACCATTAGTTCCACCACTATTAATACTATCAATTCTTTAGTTGTTCATACCCACCCATTATTCATATTTTTTATAGGTTGTTTTGGATTTGATTGGTAGCCTAGCTAGACATCTAAACTTCACCATCAAGATTTCTAATACTCACATAATGAGTTTCCTCTTTGATAAATTTAAGTCAATGCTTCATGGTCCTTCTGTTGGAGACAATTTTGGAAGAACCAGTTCATAAGCATTGCAAATTTTATGGTTTTGCAATATGGTAAGCCTTTAAATTTCTCGAACTTAAAAGGTTAGAGAAATTAATGTGAGGCTGTGAGCAGGGCAAGGATTGACAAACGGTGGTGTGTTGGAGGAATCCAGATTGGGTCCCCATGTGGGCACATTTGAGACACATCTCCACCCTCCACCCAGTGCTGTAACACTGAGTCCGAGGTGAGTCAATGTTAGGATGGAGGGTAGGAACATGTCCCCACCCATCCCCTCGTGGGGACTTGAGCCAAACTCGTGTTAGGGAAGCATAGTATGCGTGTTCCATATATTTTACCAGAAGGCTACAAGATAAGAAAAACATTATTAATGTAGGCCAAACCCATATCAATTGGTTAACTATGGGGTTTGTTGGCTAAATATATTACAGATTGAAAAGCTCCAAGCCGTTGATACCAAAATGATGTAGCCTACTTAGTTTTTTGTTGCTTAAAGCTTTCATGGATGTCCTTGTCACAACTCACAACCTGGGGAATAATGTGTTAGGATAAGATGTCTTGTATTTCATCCTAGTTTAATCTAGAAAATATTGGTGTAAACATTTTAAATAACTGCGATTTGACTTACCAAGTCGTATCGGTTGCAAGGGGGCAGGAGATACCTTAGATAGGGGGGTGTCGAGGAAGTAGTCCTCCTTTGAATTTTTTTTTTTACTAAAGGTAATTTTGTACTTTCTGGTATTAGGGTTTTTTCGCTATATTTTTACAGTAAGGTTCTTTTTCTCAGCAAGCAACTGAGAGAGGTGTGAAGATGAGTGATGTAATCTTATTCTTCATTGATAGTGAAATAGGATCTCATCTTGCCAAGGATGTAGACAATCTTGCCAAACCTTGTAAATCTGTGTGTGTTGTTTATTCTTATTTTTTCATTACTTTTTTGTAATCGTTTTAGGATTGCGTTTCTACATAATGTGCAACAATAAGGAAGTAATCAAGCAAATAATCACTCAATGCAAGAAATTTAATGTGGTTCGGTATGAATGCCAGCATCTGCCTGAGTGAATAAAAGATTTTTTATTAACTTGAAAAACTCTTTATCCTAATCCCTACATAATTAAAATTCTATTCTATACATGTAATGGACTTAAAATCTGACCCAAATACTAATACAAACCAATACTTAATTATGTGGACACGTGGAATACAAGATATACCTAACCCCAACACTTTCCACCAAATTCACTACGTTATATAGATCAAAAGATTCTCAAAGTACAAACTCCATGTTTTACTTACGAAGATTTGATAGATGAGTAGATCTTGTGTACATTATAGTAAGTGTGGCCATAACTTGTTGAACAAGTTTACACAATAAGGATGATCTGTATTTCATATGATGGAAAGAGTTGTTTGATTTCTTTATTGCAGTTGACGAGGAGAGGGTTGTTCTCTAGATTAAGACAAGCATGGAGGGTAGTATTTCATGGCAAGGGGAAATTGAAAGTTTTTAGAACCTCTCTCAGATTTAGTGTTCAATAATGAATTAAAACCAAGAAGGCAGGTCAGGGACAATGGTGTACAAGGGGACCAGCTGATATGCTTTCTTTTCATCCATGATTTAAAAAAAAAAAAAAAGCATGGGCATAGCGTGCAAAATTTGGTATTACTTCTATGGATCCACATAAGTTATACAAAATTTGAGTCGATGTCTATACAAATATGGGTTGAGATAATGTCTATATATTGAGACTCAAGTACAAAATAGTATTATAAGTTGAGCTTCCCTTTTAAAATAATTATAATTTTTTCTATTCTATACTTTTTATATTTACCAAGATATCCCATATCCGATCAAGTTTTAATTATTATTATTATTATTTTGTTTTGAACTTTTATATAATTAAACTCATACAAATATGGAGCGAGATACAAATATGATCTGTGACTAACTAGGGGTGAGACAAGGCTATGTGTTTTTAAAACCTCAGTCAAATCTTGGTCCTCTTAAATTAACCTATGCCCAATCTGGCCTTGAGGCTAGGCTGAGATATCTCAACCCAGATGCATCCTTTCCAGGCTCAGTCCAGCTTAGCCCTAAGTGACCCAGGTTGGTCTTTTTTTTTTTTGGCCATTTGTGTTCTTATATGCAGTAAATATGCAGTAAAAAGGGTTTATTCAGTGCACGAGGGGTCCAACTCAATCTTACTCAATCTTATGACCATTAGAATGCAATGAAGCAATATTACCGTTGCACCGAAGTCTACCTTCTTTTTATATGCACTAAAAAAAAAAAAAAAAATTCAGCATAAACCCAACCTCAGGCTTGAAAAATACCGGCCCAAGACTTATTTTGACTCAAGGCAAACTCGGATTCACAAGGCCAAACTTACCCTCTTAGGCCTAACTTACTCTCCAAGGCCAACCCAAAAAAAATTAGACAATTAAAACTGCTAACTCATTTCTCCACATGGTACCTAGAAATAAGTTTTTTACACACGAATGGCTTCGTCATCTTTGTGCACATCACTTCTTCAATCATAGCGATGGTCGTTCAATTGGTGTTCCAAGCTTGATCCACCCGCAAGGTTGTAACAAAGCCACCTACATTCATTAGCAGGAGCAAGAGCTTGCGGGACGCATCACACCAACGAATGTAACAACCTTGGAGAAGCAATCAAAATAGTTTTCAGACTCCTGGGGGATGCATGGCCAATAGTTTAGGCTATTGGTCCTTCTTCTCCATCCATGTCCACTTTGCAGCTTTCTAGAGAAGATTCAAGTGAGCGCTATGTGGTGCAATGAGGTGTGGCTACTGGTGGTGAGAAGGAAAGAGTTTCTTCTGTCCAAGATTTCAGAGATTCCTGTTGGGAGAATGGGGAGTCATCTGTGGGAAAGATGGATGCTGTCAATGGAATTTATTTTGCTTCTTCATTCTCGCCGAATGTATGGAAGAATAAGGAGGGTTTTTAACTCAAGTTCATCGATCCGGTCATGGTGGGTGATCAAAAGGTTGCTAATTGTCCTACTGATTAGCAAATGGAAAAATGCTCTTATAGGGCATTTAATATGGAAGAGATCACCTTTTCATTACACTAAGGAGTTTCTTCTCAAGAAGTGGAAGATTTCAGGTAATGTTGAGATAAATCTGCTTGAAAGTGATGTGTTCGTCTTCAGGTTTAACGTGCAAGAGGATAGAGATAAAGTCTTGGAAGGAGGTCCGTGGTATGTTCAGCTTAAGCCTCTTGTTCTTCGCTCTTGGAGCAAAAAGGTATCATTGGGGTAGATAACTTTAACCTTTATCCTAGTGTGGACTACTTTACACAATCTTCCCTGTCAATTCTGGTCTCCAGAGGTATTAAGTGCTATTGGGAGTGTTATTGGGTGTCAAATTTATTCAGATGTGAGGACCAAGACATTGGAGAGATTATGTTTTGCAAGGTTGTGCATTGAAGTTAATGCTTTTGAAGAACTACCTTCGATTGTATTTATTAAGGATGAAGAAGGTCACATTTTTAATCAAGATATTAGATATGATTGGAAGCCTCCTAGATGCAATGTCTGCAATGTTTTTAGCCATTCGGTGGAACATTGTGGTGGAGCTCCGGTGGTTCAACAAAATCTGAAAACAAAACCAGTTCGGAGAAAGAAGGAAGATGGTGGAGAGCCTACATTGTCGGCGGAGAATAGTGGACCTTCTTTGCACAAGAGTAGTGACTTGAGCAAGGAATCCGGCCCTACAATTATCCAGAGTTCAAATTCATGTTTGAATTTTGAAAAAAGTGGAGTAGATAAAGAATGATTCATTAATGGCAGATTTAGGGGTAAAAGGATTCCAAACAGAGAGGAATCAGCTACCCATGTTAATGCTTTCTCTTCTTGAAAGTTGACCAAAGATGTGCCAATTTCAACTTCAAAAGAGTCATTGGCTAAGGATGAAGAGGATGAGATTTATGAGGAAGAAGTTTTGGAAGGTTAGTATATTACTGAGGTAGATTCGGGTTTCAACTTGGTTTACTCAAATGTGTTGGCGATTGAGGAGGAGAATATTTTGGTGTGCAATAAGGATATTTTGCTAGCAAATAGGGAGGAGGATTTGGAGGAAGGTGATCGAGTTGGCAATTATTGCATATATTAATGGCGTAAATAATGGGAAATTGATGGGGAAATTTTCAAATGAGGAGGAATTTCCTCATCAAGATATGTTGGTTCTCTCTTTGGAGAAAAACAAGGAGTTTGATGGAGAAAAATTAGGGGAGGAAGGGTAGGATTTGAATTTGGAGCCAAAAGTTAGTAAGAATTCAAATTCTAATGAAGAAGTGTCTGAAGTCGTGGAATGCACCAGGGGATGAGATATTATCTCCAATTTGAACCTTATCCAGGATTCTCTTGACATTGAAGGTCGGCTGGATGATGAGGTGGCAAAGTCAACATATTTTATTAAGCAAAAGGGGGGGTGACTCTGCCAAGGAAATCTCTTATACTAATCTTTTGACCACGGTTTTGCCTTCCTCAAAAAATATGGTAGAGAATATTCCTAAAAGAGACAATGTTGATGTGGTAGATGGAGAGGATAATGGTAGGTTGATTGAAGATTTGATTTCCAAATCTATAGCAGATGCGACTTATTTCAAGGGAGCTGAGAATCTTGTAGTTGCTGTTATTTCTTCAGAGGAAGAAACAGAGTGAATCATCGTGAGGAGGTGATAGATCAAGTTGAGTTAAACCATAGTGAGGAGGTGACCCATCAAGTTGATAATATAGAGAGTATACATTTGGATTTTTCAGAGGAAGCATCAAGTCATATGAGGAAGGTGGCCCTGAAGTCTTTAGAAACCTGACTCATCCAGTAGTGATTGGGCTACTTAATTCTTTCATAGCATCTTTTCCTAATTATTAAAGCTTTTCTTCTATATTAGGTGAATTGTGATTCAGGGTTTGTCTTGTTTGATTTAGGGATCTCTCAACCTTTCTTTTGGTCTGCCCAAAGAAGGTTGTAGGGGTTGCCTTAATCTGTATTTTTATATTTTTCTTTTTCCTTAATACATACAAATTACTTATCGAAAAAAAGAAAATGTTCGAAATAACCTAAATCATCTATTAGGAAAATGTCAAAATGCAAAGCGAAAGTACAGTGGAAAAATTCAACTAGTGTACTTTTATTAGAACGAGGTTCTAGATCATGTGATTGCATCCATGGGTGAATTGGATGAGATTACACCACCTATCACATTTAAACAGGAAACACATTTCTAATTTCTAATTTCTAATTTATTATTGAGAGAGGGTTTTTTAAAAGACAGCTTAGCCCCACAACAGTTCTAGGGTCAATGGGAGCACCTACAAAAACATCAATACGAGGTGGGATTCTTGCCTTTCATGAGAAGTGGGAGAGTCATTTCACCCCATCTATGTCTAGGCATAGAACCACACTGAATTTCAGGTTATTTTTTGTCCTTTATTATTTACTGGAGAGAGAATCTTATCGGTGTAGTGTTGTCTACGTCGACATGCAAGACCAATGAAAAAATATGCGGGAACATCTTTAGTACACTGATTGATGAACATCACAACCTTTTACGTTAACCTGTATTTAGGCATAGATAATATAAGACTGATAGGATTCTTTTTCCTAAAACTTATGTTGTTGAATGATGATAATTAAAATCCCACTCTTATCTTACTCTTTATTTATGTAAGGCTTGATGTGCATGCGGCAAGGGCAGCGCGCGACAAGTTAAGAACAACCCACTCGTGCATGCATCAATCTCAATATTTCTCCATCTCTTTACTCCATCTCTACATCCATCTGGACCTCCCTCCCTCCTAAGACATTTGAGTTTTGTAATGTTAATATAAGCTAGATACCTCAAGATTTCTTGGGATTAAGTGAGACAAAACATGGAAATCATACCCTATACTAAATGATGCACACGGGTTTGATTGCAATTATAGTAACCACCTCACTGGTAAGGTAGCAATGGCGGTGGCAATGACGGTGGTGTGCAGGGGCAGAGTCTTGGGAATCTCCACAACTCCCACGTCCATGAAATGATTTATGGGATGTGAGTCTCATTCTTAATTGTTTATTAATCTTTTAACAGATGTCATGTAAACGGCCTACGTGAGTGCCCCTTCTTCCCTCGGCAGGGTAGACAATGAAGAAGATGGAAGTATCAACTCATAATATAGTTTATGGATAAATGATTAACTAATTAGAAAAAGAGATGCGTTGTATCCATCTCTTTGGTTGTAGAGTTTGCTGCCTCGAAAATGTGGCATCAGAGCGGATTTCAAAGGGTGAACCATCTCCGAAGCACATGCTCATCACTTAAAACACTTTTGGAGGTTCAGATTCTTTTTGTCTCCTCCTCCCATTTTGAGTTCGGATTTTTTATCCTCCCCACATGGTGAGAGCCAATGAAATAGAATCTTCACCTTATTTTGACATCTGTTGTCTAACCAATAAAGAAAAATAACTATATAAATAGAAGGGACAGGTGTTAGATATATAAGTTTATAGAATTAGAGGGGTCAGATGGTGGAGATTTATTTTTTTAAAGTTCGGTTCATATCCCCACGTGGAGATAAATGAAATACATCCCCACCCTTCATCCCAGCATTGACACATCTATATAGTTTTTTTTTTTTTTTTTTTTTTTTTTTTTTTTTTTTTTTGATAGGTAGGGAGAGAAGTAGGTAACAGCTAGGAGACTCGAACTCGAGACCTCCTAGTGAGCATGGGTTTTATACACACCACAGCTCACCAACTGCACTAAGCAGTTGTTGTTCACATCTATATAGTAAATCAACGCTGGGATGTATCCCCCATGGGGACCTGATCGGGGACTCCTTGTGGTTGGAGTCCGGAATCTAGATTCTCTCACCATGTGGGGTGGAAAAGGATATACACTCACCTCATATCCTCCTTTCTGTGGTGCTATATATAGGCAGATTGCTGCGTTCATTCTCAAGACCTGTAAATTAACAGAGAGAGCAAAAATGGAAAGTCGTTACCATGTTCGCTCTATTAGCTTGCCTTCCAGGTTGCATTCTTGCACTGTTGGGATCGATGAAGAGCTAAACAAGCTAAAGATTTCAGAGGCATTGTCAACTTCATCATACAAGGCAGACACAATCCGTTCGGGTCTGTTTGGCCTTGGAGAGTTATACCATTACGTAGACGATCTCCTCCGTTTGCCACTAACCCAACGAGCCCTCGTCCAACATCAACAAGAGAAATGGGTGGGCGAGGTGCTTGATGGGTCAGTTCGATTGTTGGATATCTGTGGGACTACCAGAGATCTCTTGTCACAAATGAAGGAACGTGTTCGAGATCTTCAATCTGATCTCCGTAGAAGAGGAGGCAAAGAAATCAGCATTGGTGCTTATTTCTCAGCTAGAAAGAAGGTCAAGAAGGAAATTTTGAAGGGTCTTGAAGCATTGAAAAGAATGGAAAGCAAACTTGGGTTTTCTTCTATATTGGGTTTAGATCAAAATCAAGCAGTTCTTGCTAGATTGGTAAGAGAAATATGCTCTGTTACCATCTCCATCTTGAAGCTTCTATTGTCATTCTTGTCAGCTCCGGCGTCGAAACCGAAGTCCGGTGGTTGGTCAGTGGTTTCAAAATTGATGATGCAGAAAGTGAAGGTGAGATGTGAAGAGGATGAAGAGAAAGCTAATGAGGTGGAGAGTGTTGATGCTGCCCTTCGAAACTTGTGGAAACAGACTTCAAGCAAAGATGTGGATGTAGAGAGGGTCCATATTCAAATGGCACAAACAAGATTGGAGGCCTTGGAAGTTGGCATTGAGTGTCTTGAGGGTGGTTTGGAGTGTATGTTTAGGCACTTGATCCAAACGAGAGTGTCTCTCCTTAACATCCTAACGCCATAGAGAACCTGTTAATTAGCCATTTGTTTTATACGTCTCAAACCCACCCATCCAGTCTCCATTTTAAAGGACCTGCTTATGGGTTTTACTCTTTAAAACCTTCTTGTAGGTACTTCAAATCAAACTGTATAGTGCAGTCCTACAAGGGGGGGGGAAACTGTATAGTGCAGAATTATACAATGCAATCTATCTTTCGCTCAACAAGCTTCTCTTTGCTTTTGTGGTTTTCATGTTTTATTTGTTTATTTTTTCTGGATAAATAATCTCAACTTAATTGGAAGAGAAGGAAATTATTTACAACTCAAAGCAGGCAATCTAAACCCTAAGGAGAAGTCCACAAGACTAAGAAGGCTCCAAGGACCACTAGGCCAGAGTGGCACAAAAGGCCAACCAAAGCACCTAGAGACCAAGGACAACCACTGGGATCAGATTTCTGAGGGCAAATGCCTCTCAATTTAAATTGGATGAACACCCTATTTCTAAGCTAGGTAGAGGTTTCTTGAGGATTTCCTGCCTTTAAGGACAACAACTCTACACTTATCCATGACCTCTTTGATATTCTTTATGATTCAAGTCAATGTCTTTGTCTATTACGAAATAATAAAAAATTTCTCTCCTTCCAAATGTGGGTAACCTAGCACCGAATGTCAGTTTCGCTATGCACCCTATAGAATCTCCCTTGAAAGTCTTCCCAATCCACATTGCTTCCAAAATTAGGCTCTCCAATGGACTTCTAGAAGGATGACAAAAACTCAAAATATCTCTCCAGATGAATGTTGAAGAGATTGGTGGGGCTAAGTCGTAGCACCAGTCATTATCCTTAAGATTGTATTCATGATCACCCTCTATGGTGTAATAGATTTCTTGTGAATTAATCTCCAAAAAAACGCCTTAATCCCTTTAGTAATTATTGTACTTACTTACTGGGCGATGTTATGGAACTTTTAGGGTATGCTCAATCAACCAATAGAATAACAAAGACAGACTCAAAACAGTAGGCGAAACTCAAAACAGAGAGAGAGAGAGAGAACTTTGAAAAATATTGGAAGCACCTGTCCAAGGGGGCTTGAAAGGAAGTTTCTCTAAAGAGAAGACACAAAGTTTCGAGCAGCCGGGGTACTAACAGGCTTTGCTCAATCAATCAGTAGTATAGGTTTATTAACAATTCCAGTTGGCCCCTATAAAACTGAGTTCATTGGCCTCTCCTAAGCCCATTTAGGCCCAAGGTAGCAACCTTAGAAGTTTAAACCCTGATACATAGAGTGGGTCGATTTCTTCTTGGGGAACCCATTGAAGCAACCGAATTTCCGGATTAAGACTTATTTTAATGGTCATCGGGGCTCAACCTTGGTTCAAAAAGGACACGCGTTGGGAAATGTAGTGGAACTATGCGATGTACAGGGAGTGTGGATCAGGTTCTGGTATAAGAACCTTTCTCATATGGACTGATCTACACTGATAGAATTCACAATAGAGTTGATTGTTCAATAGATTCTATCTGTGCGGATCAACCCTGTACCAATTTTCATACGAGGACTTGATCCACTATCATGTACAGCCCCTAGAAGCCACACTAAGGCCAAGTTGCAAAAACAATGATTATATGGATCTGATTAAATCTTTGAAGAGATCATTGCTTCACCAATGTGTGCCAACGAAGAATCTAGTTATGTTTGGAAAAGATATGAAAACATAAATAATAATAATAATAATAATAAAACATAAATAGTGATAATAATATTTATTAAATTAAGACAAAGTTTTTCTTCATTGATGACTGAATGATGAAACGATTTAAATGTGAAAGTTTTCAAATGATTGTCTATGTTGGATTTTTTTTTCACGGTTAATGAGTTTTCAAATGATAGGCAATTGAAGGTAAACGGAATAGTTGATTTTGCAACTATTTCATTTGTGAAAGTTTCAGATCAACATGACCAAGAAATAAGATAAAAAAACTGAGACATAGAAACCTGACAGGAGTAAAAAAATTTGGGAAAATGACATAATTAACCTCGATAATGAAATAATAATAGAAATTTTGTAAAATTAAAGGGGCATTAGCAAAAAAAGGGGGGGGGGGGTCACATTTAGATGCATAAACATAAATCATCTACAAGCAGTGTAAAACGTACTCATCTCGAAACTACCCAATGAAGGCCATGAAAATTGAGAATGCCACTATTATCTCATGATTAAAGTCTTAAACATTCCCTAAAGGACAACTATAGGATATATTCTTGGGGCAATTACTATCACTCCTCTATACTCATCCTATATTTATTCGAAGTCCCTCATCAAAACTTCTTTTCGAATTCCCCCTAAAAAACAAAGTTCCACCCTCTCTTCTATACCTTAAGATTCTAAGTTCCTTTGCTCTTGGGTATGATTGATCTCAATTTGAGAAACATAACATTCCATAATTCGCCAGTGGAGATCACACAAGAAGAAGCAGATCTTCCGGTGTACTTTTATCCAGGGATAGTGATCGGAGCCGTCTTCCCTGCACAATGTGAAAACCTCAACCAATACAATGAATATGAACTGTTGGTTAAGTGATCAACATCCCAGAGCAGTATATGAAAGTGATAGTAATTGACCTTATATTTTTCTTTGGAAAGAGTAAGAACATTATAACATTTTTATTGATGAATATAAAAAAGAATCAGTACTTGATAAAAAAAAAAAATAATAATAAATAAAATTAGTGAATCAGTAGTGCGTCCAATTTTCATTCTGAACTACAACTAAAGCCCCATGACGAGCCCCCATAATATTGTGGTTGCCAGTGGGTTAGGGCTGAAGATGGAATCCTCATCTCCTAGCTATTCAATATGTTGAGAAGGGAGACTCTAGTTTGGACAAAACGCCTAAACATGTACTCCAATTCAACTTCTAGATCTTCAATGTTAATTCTCCAATGTCTCCAATTGCTTTGTTGCTGTTTGAATTGCGATTGCCTTATTTTTCTCACATAAATTTGGGTTGTTGCCATGAAGGGCACCAAGTGCTGTATCCAAGCTCTCCGCACCATCCATTACATTCTCTTCCAATGCTCTGGCTACTCTCTTCACACGCCTGATCTTCCAAATGAAAGAACTTCTGTTTGAACCAGCTTTCTTCCTTGTTGTCATGGACATGTAGGATAGTACAGTCTCCACAATAGAGATGGTGGTCACCAACACTTGTTGAATAACATTAACAACCACCAAAAGACGGTGGTCGGTGTCGTCGGAGGCTGAGGGACTAGTAGAGTTGATCTTCATCTGTTTCAAAGAATCCAGACACTTTAACATCTGTTTCTTCATATTCTTTCTAGAGAAGTTGTAAGCATCAATTTTGATTTCAAGAACTCTCTCCCCAACACTTCTGCGAAAAGCGGTTTGAAGGTCTTGCAAGTGTTCCCTTGCTAGCAACAGAACATTCCTAGTGGTGCCACAAACATCTAAAATTCTCAGAGATCCTTCCTCCACCTGGTTAACCCATTTTACATTTTGATGCTGGACAAGATCTTGTTGGGTGGCCGGCAACTGAAGTAGATCATTTGCGCAATCGTGTAAGTCTCTTAGGGAATTGAAATTGGGGCGCAACATCTTGTTAGCTTATGTAGGAAGGAGAAAGCAGGTGAATAGAAAGCTTGAAGGATTTTCAGATACCAAAGTAGATGATTTATATTTCTAACAGGTGAATACTCTTTGATTTTGGGCTAAAATTCTGGTATTAGCCGATTTGAATTAGAATTGGTTGTGAACTATCCAACTCCGGCAGTTCTAGAATGGTCAATTTAGAATTGGAATCACTAGAGGGATTGTTTTGATACTCAATTTCGAGTTTAAAATCATTGGTTGAATAAGCCAATTTCGATCCAAATCGACCATAGTAATACTTATCCAGGTTGTTTCAGAATAACTGATTATAAGACTTTTGTGATTGATTTGATCCATTTCTGATTTTGGTCACTTTGATCTAGATTTTATCTAGTATTAGGCCAAACTGAAATCAATGTTGAATTTCAATTCAGACCGGTTCTATTTTTATTGAGTTGACTTAATGGTCTCTTGTACGTAATATGTTCTCTTTTAGTAATTTTTTAAAGTTGCTTTAAGGTTTTTTGCGATTTCGATTCGCTTAATCTAGTCCAATTCAATTTTTTACCAATTTGATAAAAACTCAAATCGATAAATGTTCGTTTCACGTTTCTCTTGATTAGTCTAACTTGCTTGGACTGAAAATGGACACCCTTACTCAAAGCAATAGACCCAATCACCCAATGGTTAGTATAATTTTTTTTTTTTTTTTTTTTTTTTTTTTTTTTTTTTTTTTTTTTTTTTTTCAATCCCATGTTGGACTTTAGAGAGACTGGAATTGAGATTTGAGATTCAAAACGTAGCGATGGGTCTATTTGAAGATAAAATTCCATTTCTATCATTTTTAAACACTTTGTCATAAAAAGTGATGCAGTAGCTTTTAAGTTTTTATTGGGAATATAAACACATGAAATTAGAATCTTCTTGAACCAATCATTTATTCCATGTTATAGGACTTTTAGGTAACTAAAAGTGGGTTACAAGCCTTTTATGACCTACCTAGATTACAACCAGACAAACCCATATATATATATATATATATAAAGCATGTTGTTATGAAGACCAATCTTCAATCAGATCTATGATCTAAAGGAAAGGACGATGAAATCTCCTTCTTAGTACCACATTTTATTTAGTCTATAAGACAATAACAGCCCATGAACTGCTGTCAAAGGAGATATGAGGAATCTTCCTAGAGAGAGAGAGAGAGAGAGAGAGAGAGAATTTCCTAGTTGTTGAGTGAGGATATAGCTGTTGTTGGAGTATCAAAATGGGAAAATATACATGCACGAGTGGGGGGGTACCACCTTGTCATGTCTGGTTGCTACACTGTTTATTGCTAAGTAATATATATATATATATATATATTTTTTTTTTTCTTTTGTTATTGACTACCCAATCATCATTTAGAGCCTAGAACGAGGGACCATAGGCAGAAAGGGGGGGGAAGAACATGACCTGCATCTTACGCCAGACCTATAGCTGGCAGTGCCCATTGAGTTACAAGTTCATTCTTAATAATCAACTGATTATGCTGATTATAGTTTATTAATTGTAAACAGGGATTAGTTGTGTATATGGTCTTGCTCCCTATGGCTATAGATGCTTATATAGAAAATATGGATACGTGGGGACACGAGGAAGGGCAAGAGAAGATTTTCTTGTACATAAGGAGCCTACACAAACTTTGTGGATCATATCACCTACGACTGTGTTTTGTTTAGTTCTCTCCGTGCAGGGTAGACATTGAAAGCTTGGGAAGTCGATCATGTATATGTGGTTTGAAACCATCTTCCAAGAAACTAGTCTGAAAGTTCCACGAGAGCTTAAGGAGACATTTGATTCGACTCCATTTGGATATTTAAAGAGCTTTCTGACAGCAGCAAGTTTCATGGAAGTTATACACTACAATTTTTTTAGCACAGAAGAGTATAGAGTATTTGCATACACACAAAGTAGACAAAACATAAAGCGGTGAATCTTCCCGTATGTGAATGTACGTGAACGTTCCTAATCCGTGGATATGGTATCTATTAAATGAGGAGAGAGAAAATAGATGTCATATCCACGGACTAAGGACATTCACATACATTTACGTACGTGAAGATTCACTGAACTCGACAAAATAGATCGGCAATTTCTACCAAGTATTGATATGTGAATTTCCTCTAATTCTTCACATGCTCTGTTATGTGCACAGGTTCCCCTCTTCTACCTATCTTGAAAGAAAAGATAAAAATCTCTCAAAAGAGATAATAAGGATCAATTTAATTTGACTAATTGATAGGTCGCTTAACCTCGTTCTCAATGAGAGAACTAAGGCATTCAATGTCTTATACTTCACTACAGTGGATTAAATAGGAATACATTGCCAGTAACTAGTAACCCACGTTGTAGTTGCTAACTGAATCATTCCCTCCACTAATGCATGATAGTTGAACTACTCCCAATACAATCAATACATGAGAATAACAATCCACTACAAATTGGTAAATAACTACCCATGTCTAACCTTCTTCACATGATAATTTTTTTTGGGGTGAATGGAAATGTATAAGAACAGAATAAAAGAAGGTTGACAACGAGCCATTCTGACTAAGGGTGTCAATTCGGAATCGAAACAAAAAATCAAATCCAGTTCTAGATCGAATACCCTGAATCGAACCAAATCAATTATAATATGGTTACATCTTGGATCTCAAATAAGTGTTTATAATTCGGTTCGGTCTGGATCTGAATCTATGTCAAGAACCGATGGTTTTAACCGAAACCGAACCAAATACTTGATGTAACATTTTCCTCTTTTTAAAAACTAAACACTTGACGTAACTTAAATAGAAACCTGACGTAATCACTTAAATTGTCTTATAGAGTTATAGTTATAGTCAAAGTTTAAAACCCTCTTTTGTTGGGGAAGACCAATAACCTAGTGGATGAGCATTTGTATTTTGTCTATTACATGCATAGCAGAATCGAATTCAAAACTAGACACTAGAACCAAATAAGAACCAAATACAAAACCCGAATAGGACTGGAACCATACCAGAATCGGACAAGTTCGGTATAAGTACTGATTTTTAGAACCGAGATGGGACTTGGTCCGGTTCTAAATCTCACTAACACTCCTTGGAACCGAAACCAGAACCGGACCGAATACATGGTTCCGGACCTATCGACACCCTTAATTTTGACAATCCAAGGGAAGGCTCTAACTCAAAGAACTAATTAACAACACCAACAAAGAGGAGGAAAACCAAACAAACACCAGAAGGGATACACTAAAATGAGGGAGAGAGAAGAAACAAAGCCAAAGATGATACATCAAAATTAAGGGGGTGGGAGAAATAAGAGGCAAATCCAAGAATGACAAGATGCCTATTCCTATTCGAGTAAGGGCACACTAAAACATTGTGAATAATTTATTTCAAACCTCAAATCATTTTACTTTTCACATGTTAATTAACTTTCCCTTTCATAGTAGCCATGCATGGGTAAGCTTAAATTCGTAACAATTCCTTCTTGCTAAGCTTTGGTCTTGTCCTCAAGACTTACCCAAGAACTCATGGCATCTCCTGCACCTCGTCAATTGCAGCTTCATCCTTTTCATCACAACACTCGATCAAGAATAACTTCTTACATTGACAACCCAGGACGAATTGTTTGTCGTAATTATAACATAATCCTTTCACTCGGTATTTTTACATCTCATAAGAAGTTAGTTGGTTGATAGGAAGGGGAGACCTCCCTTTTTCAACCTCCTTGTTGCTCAAAGAAAGTTGATTGAAATTTCGAGCTTCATAAAGATGAGATAAACTAATGGCAGAGGAGAGAGGCGAGATGACTAGCAAAGACATCAGCCTTGATCTGGTCCTTCAATCCGCTGACAAAAAATACTAACATGTAAGTGCGGAGATAGAGGCTCTCCCTTGGAGAGTAGCTTCTTGAATCAAGATTTATAATCTTGGATAGTACCAAATTGTTGTAACTTCGCTAGCTCTCCAAAAAAAAACTTGAAAGGGGCCGTTCCGAACCAAGATGAAGCATGTCACAAAAAACTTGCTAAGATACCACCTCCTGGTCTTGTTAAGAGCTCTTAACCCAATTACCCATCTCCTTACAAATGGAAAGAGGCCAACACCACCATCTTTTCTACCGGGTTGGATGAAATTCAAAGAACTATTATTAAGCCCGAAAAAACCAATTAGTCATATCTTCCTCACTGCCATAATGTGGGAAATGCAATTTAACCAACCTAGGTGTGAACTTTTGCCAGCAATTGGAGGAACATTGAGTCGGATTGTTGTTGAGCGGCTGTGTACCATGTGATTGGGTAGAAGCTCGAGAGCTTCCACATACTTCACGATGACCAATAGGGAGATCTATAGCCCCTTTAAATAACTAAGTTATCAATTTATATGGGGGAAAATTTATGGTTGCAATCATGTTTGTAACCAAGATTTGTAAACTCCTTGGTTACAAACATATGCTGGTTGTGTACCATGTGATTGGGTAGAAGCTCGAGAGCTTCCACATACTTCACGATGACCAATAGGGAGATCTATAGCCCCTTTAAATAACTAAGTTATCAATTTATATGGGGGAAAATTTATGGTTGCAATCATGTTTGTAACCAAGATTTGTAAACTTCTTGGTTACAAACATATGCATCAGCAAAGTAAACTATGAAGTATTTTATTCTATTTGTGTGGCTGATTAGTTCTCTGCTCCTATATTATTATTTACCACGGGTGCTTGTAAAGTCATATTATTCCTCTTTATTTCATGCAACTTGCTATGGTTTTGCAAGTTTACATAGCTAGGTGGTGTCACACCCCGCCTCCACTCACCTGAAGGCTAGTGACATGGATACATACACGTGTCCACAATCCATCCAGGATCCACAATGCAGTACTTTAAGTTCATAAATCTATGAAATGACTCTATGATAACATAGATGATAATAATCAAAATATATTCAACTGGTGATTTCTATTGATACTTACCATATTTATCAAAAAGAGTATTTTCATAGCGGAATTATAATTATAGTTATGCCCCTAGGGCTACATTTGATTAGTACAAAAAGAATCAAAATAAAATATGATACTCTCATCATCAGTGTGCTCCAAATGCACAATCACCATATACACAACCATCCTCGTGCATAGCTAGCTCCTCGTCCCAGAGGTCACCTCCATAGAGAGCAGTTCCTCAGCCACAAACTCCAGATGGTTGCCTAAATCAACATCTAAAAAGAGGCAACAATGCCTAGGGGGCGGGGGTGAGCTTCCACGAAGCCCAGTGAGGGGTGGATGTAGAGCCCTGCTCTTTAAACCCGGTTTATTGACCGGTTTGTTTGGTTTGGTCTTACAGGGTCCAAACCGAAAAGGGTCGATTTTGGTGCCCTATGGTACATGACAGCAAAGGTGATGTCAAATGTGGGGTGGATGGAAAAGATTGGGCCTGTACCCGAGGTGGTTTGCACACATAAGTCGTGCCCTTGTACGTATCACACAGCATGAACGAATAGGAAATGTATGTGGTTATAATGAATGATGAGAACTTAGTCCACAACACGTGGTAAGAGTGAGATACACGTAAAATTACACTTTTCAAAAATACAGCAAGGTTGGATTTGTTTTGGCTAACTGGTGGGTGTCATTGGTAGGTGCGAGACCCACCAGCGTGACCCACCTGTATGAGTAACGTGGACCCCAACACCCTAAACTTGGGTAAGCATGTGTATTTTGACTTCCTCATTGTAACGAGACCCCAAACGTCCGAAAATGTTGGCTATTTTAACCGGTGTCATGATTTAATACGTTTTGGTCCACAAAGTGGCAAAACCAAACAGACCCTAGTAGATATTTATAACACAAGGGTATAAATAGTAATTATGTTTCTCCCTCTCCCATTTATGATCTCAGCCAAGGTTTGGTGAGGGGAGTAAAGATGAGGGAGAAAGGAGGAAGAAGAAGAGAAGGGAGAGGGAAGAAGATCTTCCTTTGGTTTTCGAAGTCGCGACCTACCTTTTTGTCGCCAGAATAGTGTTCGGTGTCTTGGAATGTATATTTTAAGGTAAATAACACCCTAACCCGATGGAGTGTGATGAAATCCTCTTGTGTATAGTCAAATCAAAGTAATAATGGAACTCTTGTGTGATTTCCTTGAAAGATTGAGCAAGAAAAATAAAGATTTGGAAGCTATTGAGGTGACATTTGAGTTGGAAAGAGGATCCTAGGTTTTGGGCTTTCTTGAGGCAAGGTAAGATTTCTTTCCCCAAAACCTTGATGATAATTTTGATCCATGAAATGATTAAGTAGATGAAGTCAAAAATATGTGGGAAATGAAGTGGGAACAACCCCATTATGTTCCCAAGAGGTGGAATGAAGAAAGGAAGGAGAACAACAAAACCCACAGAATATCGGTGGGTGACACTAGCGGGTAGTGTGACCCTCCAGTGTGAACCCTAGTCTTGCCTGGGCTTCTAGCACAACCAACAGGTAGTACTGGCGGATGCCACACCCACTGGTGTGTCCCACCGATCTTCATTGGGGCAACCGACGAGTAAGACCAATGGGTGCTTGACCTGCCAGTGTGATCCACTAGTCTCGCCAGTGTCTTTGGTCCTACCAATGGGTAGGACCAACGGGTGCTAGAGCCACCGGTATGATCCGCTGGTATGTGTCTATGTGTTGTCTATCTGGGTAGTCTACACAAGTGGGTTCTCCTACCCACCTGTTGCCAAATGAGCTCCAATGGAACTCAAACTCAATGGCAGCCTTCCACATACTGTTAAACATGTTGAGGCCATATCTTTACCCCAAATTGGACGTATTCTAAAACCCCTTATCTGTGTCAAGTTTTGAGAAACTCATCTTCCTGCGTTGGATCTTGCCCATATCGTGCGTGCATACTATTGTACGAAAATAGGTAAGTGGGGAGAGGACTTTGGTCTTATTTTCAGGTGTGTTTTTGGTATCTTATGCATTCATATATTATATTTCCATCCCGATTGCCATTCTCATGCATATGCTTGATTTACGATTGATGCATTTAGAACTGAACATGTTGTACCTTAAACTTCCAAATGCTTGTTACTCGCTTGGAATCATGAGAATGGATTTATCATATGTTGGAATATAGTGATGATTTTCTAGGCATGTGTGGGATTTCTAAAACAGATGCCATAGTCGGCTTAGAAACGAGTGCATTGGTACACCGTTGAATGGGATATAGAAGTACTATAT
Organism: Macadamia integrifolia; assembly: GCF_013358625.1. Classification (NCBI taxonomy): domain Eukaryota; kingdom Viridiplantae; phylum Streptophyta; class Magnoliopsida; order Proteales; family Proteaceae; genus Macadamia; species Macadamia integrifolia. Next base: position 17,988,828 of record NC_056559.1, on the reverse strand, counting down.
AGTTGTACTATCTCATATAGGAGCATTTGGTTAGGATTCTCACATTCCCTTATGCTATGACCCTTCCCAACAGGGGTTTAGGTGTTAGGTTATCACTGGGGGAAGCATCGGTAGCTGACCACCATGGTGGTTAGAAGTATACCTGGCTGATCATTAGGACAGTTGGAAACCTTGGTGATATATTCAAAGGGCTAATCATACTGCTTATATTTCTACTATGGTTCGGCCACGATTTACATTTCTACTGTGGTTCAGCCATGATTTATATTTTTGCCGTGGTTCGACCACAATTTACTTTTCTGAATACTCATAGCTGGCCTTCTCCGACAGCTCTATGGGCTTATCGTGGGATGGGGAGTGTATCTCGTACCCGGGGCATACGAGCACTGTGGTTGTGAGTAGCATGTAACCTATAGCCTAGTAATGATTGTTTATGAGAAGTAGGTTTAAAATGAATCTCATACATATAATATCATTTGAATATAATTTCCTGTGTGCGTCTTTCATTCCATTTATTAAGCTAGTGAACTCATCCCTCGTATATATATATATATATATATATCTTTTTAGATGATTATGTAGGCTACTCGGTAGAGGAACCCGTGTGGGTCCCACCGATGAAACCCTAGTGGGGAATTGGTGGGTCCTAGAAGGATTTGATCACAACGACTATTTTCTGTGCGAGAGTTGTGTTATGGGGCAATAGTATTAGACTCTATTTGATGTCATCTTTTTGATTTTGTTGGGGTATTACCCCCTTTTGTGCTCTCAATAAATAAATTACTATTTCTTGTATAAATATCACGCCTACAGGCCCACATGTAAATACACTATGTATAACAATTTGGGTATCAAAAGCATATGGGGATTTACAGGAATTTATATATGACAAGACTTCCGCTAAATTACATTATTATATCCCATAATTATTTGTGGCTTGTTGTGTTGTGGTTAATGTATTAGATGATCCTGGTGGTTTTGGGTTACCCGAAGGGAACTCGATCACCTATCCAGTTTTATGTGAATGAGGCATGACAATAGTGGTATCAGAGGCAATGCTCTAATCACACACAACTTGCAAGATTAAACCCTATAGAATCTATAATAAAACAAGGGGTTAGGGAAAACTTAAAAGACTTCATATAAAATCCAAAGTACATAAAACTTAAAAAATTTTCTATGATGCATTCATAAATTAAGAGTATCCAAAAGATTCACATCGAAGAGAAATTGCATAACTACAGAGAAAATTCTTTACACAAGATAGAATCTACAAAATAACAACAGACGAAGAGAATAGAAGAGTAAAAGGAAAAGAAGATAGAGTTTTCAGAACCACATTCCAAAAGAAAGAAAAGAGAATCATTTCAATTCAGCTAGACCCTACTCAATCATCATCTATATCAATGACCTCTTCCACCCAAGATCTTGAGTTGATACGAAGATGCTCATCGTAGTAGTCAAATCAGTGATTCACCAAATCCACCTCCTCCTGAAGGTATTTTAGGCTCGCCGCCATGTCCTTGGAGGCGGAGTACACGGTATTGTCTAAATCATCTACATCTATAACCATGCTTGCCTAGGTCTCCTAAATAGTCTTCTATCTCGTCAGAAGTTTCTCTTGACATTCCTAGAGAGCCTTCAACCTGTCCAACATTCTCTGGAAGTCAAAAGCCCCACCTGGAGATAGTGGAGCCACATTGATGGGGACCTCATCCTCCATCACCACATCATCATCCTCCTCCTTAACCTCGGGCATGTAGTCCTTATCATCATCTTCACCCTTATCACCCTCCTTTTCAACTGCCTCCCCCATTGCAGGCTCCATCAAACCAAATAACTTCATCTTATGTAAGATGCCCCAAAAATATCTATCCGAGGGGGCACTACCCTCCTCATCCTCAAGATCTAACCCGAAAGTACTCGAAGAGCTCAGTGAGTGACCGATTATAAGGGTAGTTACCATCAGAGGGCTGAGTTGTGTGGTACTCTATAGTCTTCATGATCACGTATGGGAGGCACAGGCGAGGTGGATTCCCCAGAGCAGTATAGATACATTATACTATGTAAGCAGCCATAAAGTTCACCTGATTCCGGTGCTCGGCCCAGGAAGCAGGTTGAACTGCACCAAATGGCAGAAAACTTAGACCTCAGGAAGGAAGGCTGTCTCAAACTTGGGATGGATAGCATTGCCATTAATTACTCTCGTAGATATGCTTCTGAAGGTTCTTGCTCACGTGGGGACCCAAGGCCCAACCCTTGGGAGGGCAATAGCACCAAGTACCCTCCAAGGAGATGCCCAAGATCCCCACTAATAGATCAATCGGGAGCTAGATGTCTCAACCCTTCACCCGACTGGTGAGGGTGTACATTTTGTTATCATACACCACCTCGAGGTTGTAGTAAAACATCCTAATGAGGTCAGGGTAGCAGAGGCAATCGACAGAGAGCATGGTTTCTCAACCCAGTGTAGTAAATCTCTCAAGCATCTGCACTCGAGTGAAGTCTTTTATCACAACAATCTTCTCCATCAGAATAGATCTCTTGGAGAAGGTGTCCCAAGTGAGTGTAGCCTCAAGACTGCAAAAAGTGTTATCATCGTAATATTCTATGTCCTCATTTGTCCTGGACCGAGCTCGAGGAGTAGAAGAGCTGGTGGCCGTACTCCTCCTCTTCCTACCGGAGGCATATCCACTTCTGGAAGATGAAGCGGCCCATTTACCTTTATGGGAAGTCATTCTGCAAATACATGTGAAAATATGAGAAAACCGATAAGATGCCAAGAGGAATTTGTAAAACAAGAGATAAAAGATAATGAACAAGAAAATAAGTGCACAAAGAGGTGATTAGTGAAAATGACACACCCTTACTGAGCACATTCAATGGGCAATGTATATAGAATGAAAAATAAAAGAAGGGCCCTATAGTGAAAGGCCATAGTCACAATTTAGTCATATATGTGTGGTGGATTGACAAAACCATGTATTGACAAGTGAATGTCATGGGGTCATGATATTTGAAGCATTATACAAATGTGATATAAGAAAGGAAAACATCTACCTAAAACATGGGTTCATGAAATTTCCAAGTTAGCAACAATTCAGGGCATTGACAGATTTACAGAGAGAAAAAGGGGAAAATTCCATAAGAAGAAGAGCATAAGCTAAGGATATACATAGCATTGATGAAATTTTGGAAATGATATGTGGAAGAAGATTTAATTCCATGCAAGCATACATATTTAGCATGATTGAGGTCAAACGGGGCAAAACCCCTAATTTTTCAAGAACCCTAAACCTAGAAATGGTGAAAATTCATGCCAAGGTGTGATAAGTGATGCATATGTGCAATGTGGCACTCCTACTACTATTATGCTATCAAATGTGAGTGGATAGACTCATTGAATCATACATTGTACAAGAGAAAGAGAGAAAGAAAAGGAGAAAACCCTAAAACAACAAAAAATTTAGAGAATAGGGTTAAATAATCCATAGAGACGACATATATGATGATTAAATAGGAGAATCATGAAGTAGACATCATACCAACACAATACATTCATTTTAGTTGGGAGAAATCAAGAGAAAAAGAATTTTTGAGGATATTGAATAAGAACTGAAATCCCAAAGAGAAGAAGAGAAAAACCACTTACTTGATGTTGAGGACGGAGTTGTAAAGCTTTGAACCCAAGTGGCGGCATGAATAGGGTTTGTGAAGGGCTCCTAGGTCTTCTTTTGTTGCCTTGGGTGATTTGGAGAAGAGAGGGAAAAGAGAAAGAGAGAGTATTTTGAAAATAATAGCTTTTCTACCCTCATAATAGTTATGAGGGCCCGCATGCGACTGACGGGTCTTGAAACAAGCCCACCTACCGGGCCACCCGCCAATGTGGGTTTTTGGGCCGAAAAATCCCAAATTTTGAGGATTTGATTTTCAAGCCTTGTAGAATCCATTTTTATGTAAATTATAAGTTGATGTGCAATTAATATTCATGTATACTTATTTGGAATAATTATGTTACCATATGGAACATAATGTTTGGGATGCATACTATGATATAATCGGAGGCATGATGTACATTGATTTTGTGCTTACATGAAATAAATGTGGCACTTAATTGTACATAATCTTTATGCAATTCAGGTACACAACACTGTGGTGGTACTAGATCTGACATTAGTGCAAGAGGGGCCCCACGTGGTTCTCGTCCTGTTGGACGACCACCTAACCCTCGGGGACCTCGACTACAGGTGAATCCTAGACAAGAAGATATAGTTGAGGATCCACCTATGCATGAGATTCTAGATCCTCCTCCTAGTGCTACTCCCAATGATGTTGCAGCTCTTAAAATGGTATTAGAGCCTAACTCCTCTGGCTAAACTTCAATTCTGGCTATCTCCTTTGTCTGGATTGAACCTGCTGTAGCTAAAGATATAGTCTAGGCCATGCCCTTTTACAAGTAATCCCTGCTTATGGTTCCTACTGGCAGAAAAAGACACTTGAGCGTTGTGGGCTTTCAGGCTAAGGATGCCGTTTTGTGCCCTGTTTAGCTCGTGTTGCTTTGCAATCAGGTACCGTAATCAGGGGGTTCTTGATCTGCCTCGACTAGCTGTGTCTTTACCTACTCCAATTTCTTCAGCAAGTGGTGATGGTTCAGATTTGAATTTTGCCATTTGATAATTTCCAACCATTTTCCTTATTTTTATGGCTTCCCCTACTTCTTCTTTATTCTCGTCTCCTCGATGTTCTTCTTCTTCCCGTTCTTCATCTTCCTCTTTAGATTATCTCTATGAGCTTTCTTATGTCCCTAATGATCAGGTTATTCTTGTAACTCCTACTCCCCTTCTTAATCCCTATACTGTTTTCCCAAAAACCCCTACACCCTCTAAGTGGACTACTCTTCTTAAACCTAAGAAGACTCCTCCCTTGAAAGAACTAGTTCAGGCTTCTCGCTTTGACCAACTGCAGGTCCCTGCTACTGATAAAGAGCAACTTTTTACCCTTGAGAAACCTTCGGATCTAATCCAACAAGGTTATACTCATCTCCACCTCGGAGCTATCAAGTTTGCTCTCTCTTTCCATGGTCGAAAAGGACTCCCAGTGGTTTCTCGGGTTGCTTTGCTTGATAGTCGGTTTCTACGGTACCAACATGCCGTGATCGCCACTGTCCAGACTACGTTGAATGCTACAACAGTGTTTTTAACACTGTATCCTAATTTTAATATCCCTTTGTCTGACCCTCTTCTCTCCACTGCCCTGAAATTCCAGATCCATATTACTGGTGTTCCCCAAAATGCTATTACAAAGGCTGCCACTTTGCACTATCAGATGGCTTATCGTTTGCAAAATCATGCATTTGATCTTCTTACCAGCCATTCTGACGATGCGTTTTTCATTACAATGGACTCTACTCAAGTCCCTTGTTGTACTTATGTTCCCAGACAAATTTCTAAAGACGACCTCCTTCGTCTCCTTCCTTCTTCTTGGGTAACAGCTTATGAACAACAGACTTCAGCCTCACAACCTCAAGCCCCTCCTGAACCAGTTCAGTCTACCAATCCTGAATATATTACTCATTCTAATGGTGAGGTAGAAATCCGTTTTCCTGCTCCTCAACCTCGTCCTTCTCCCTTTCCAACCCCCTTTGGTATGATTCAAGAAAAAATTCCTATCAAGTCTTTTGATTCAAAGGGTAATCCGATCTTCTACTTTCAAGATCCAGTTATTAGACATAAATACTTCGACCTTTGTGACTGTGATGATTTTCTACAAGATTCTGAAGATGATTTTCCTCCTTCTCGCCGTTCTCCTAGACGAAAGTCTACCCAACAACTGTTAAAAGAACGATGTGAGGCAGGAGATCCTTCTATTGGACCCCTCAGTACGGAATCAAAATACCCCTTTTTTGTCGAGTATAGAAATCCCAAAATCTCTCCTTCTCTTGCTACTTGTAAACCTCCTCCCAAACCTGAAGTACCACCTCCTATAATCCCTCCTTGTTGTATGTACACTCCAGGCTCTTCTTCTTCTCCTCTTAAATCATTTCCCGGACTTCATGATTCTGGTCTAGATGTTCATGGCATTCGCCAAATTTGGAAAGTTAAACCATCAGTACAAGCTACAGGACGTTCTGAACCCATTTCTCCTGCTGAAGCAGCTTTGAATTGGTAAGAAGAAAGTGCTACAGTCCAAAACCAGTACCTTGAAAGAATATTAGCTCAGGCTCAACAAACTCATGGTACTCTATCCCATCATGATCATCTTCTCCATTCTCTCCGAAGAGAAATTGACCAGGTTCACCTTAAAGTTGCTGGAATTACTTCTAGTGTTGCTGATACCACTACAGCTTTTGTCCTTATTGGCCAAAAAGAGAAGCATCTTAGGTACCTTGAAGCTCAGTTTCACCAAATGCAACAACAACAACTTCGTGCTCCCTCTTTTGCTTCTTCTCATCGGCAACAACAACCACTTCCAGGAACATTTCCCAGCTTTGTTCAACAAGATCCTTTTTCTATGTATGTCCCTCCTGCACCACCTGTTGTTTCTTCCTCAAGGACTTTTCCTAAAGAAGAATTAAAAGAACTTCAACGCCAACAATGTGCTCTTCCCAAAAGAACACGCGCAGCTAGAGGACGTGCCCGGAGTCGACTCCCTCCAGTATGGACATCCACTGCCGCACTAAGTCACAATAGGCATTCCAGCAATAGTTACTCCAACAACAACAGACCTTTATGAATGCTATGCACCAATAGTTTCACCCTATGCAAATGGGTCAACACCCACATGGGGTACCTTTCCAACAAGACCCTCCCGTGGTGCTAAGAGCCAGAGTCCAAGCAAGGGGTCCATCTCCTCGAGCACCACCTGTTGATACATAAGGGAGTGCACCACCTGTTGTACCACCATAAGATTTACCAGGGGGTACTCCGCCTGTTGCTGCTCCACGGTTCCCTCCTTATGGCACCTCTCCATACATGATGCCACCCCCGTATCAGTACCACCCGACTTATCCTCTATACTATCCACCAGTAACTACTATTGCAAGGTGTTGGAATCCTTTAAGAGGCATTTGCCACCTATCTTCAGTAAGGTGGGAAGTGATCCTTTGGAGCCAAATCGGTGGATTCTAGAAATGGAAAAGTAATTTGAGGTGGTAGAATGTACAGAACCCCAGAAGCTCATCTATGGTGGGTTATAGCTAAAGAATGAATCTGATTAATGGTAGAAGACTTCTAGGCCTATCTTGGTAGCAACTCATCCAGAACCGACATTGGAACAACTTAAGGAATTGTTCTTGTCAAATTATTATCCCACCAGCTTCAGAGATAGGAAGGAAGCAAAATTCTCAACTTTGACTTAGGAAAACAAATCTGTCCTTGAGTACCAATAACAGTTTGAGGACTTATTCTACTTTGCTCCTCCACACTTGAAAATAGTGGAGGAAAAGCTGAAGGTGAAGAGCTGGTGTATCAAGTCAATAAAATGAAGCGACCCAGGGAGGCTCTTATTTCTGCCTTATAGGCCGTAAAATTATTGGAAGACAGGTGTTAGGGCTACCTAGCTTCGGTACAAGATTTAGAAGCAAAGGTCATACCATTAGAGGAATTGAATGTAGTTAGGAAGTTCCCCGATGTCTTTCTAGATGATCTAACCCGACTCCTGCCTAATAGGGAGTTAGAGTTTGCTATTGATTTGGTTCCCGAAGCAGCGCTAGTGTCTAAAGCTCTGTACAGAATGGCACCACCCTAATTAAAGGAGTTACAGACTCAGTTGCAGGACTTATTAGAGAAAGGATTTATATGCCCAAGTGTTTCTCCTTGGGGTGCCCCAGTTCTATTTGTCATAAAGAAGGATAGGAGTTTGTGTATGTGCATCGATTATCGAGAACTGGATAACTTGACCATCAAGAACCGGTATCCATTGTTGCACATAAATGACCTATTTGATCAGTTGCAAGGTGCTAAAGTATTCTCGATGATTGATCTCAGGTCTGGTTACTATCAGCTCAAGATTAAGAGCTGTGATATACCCAAGACGGCCTTTAGGACCTGGTATGGTCATTATGAATTCCTAGTGCTATCCTTTGCATTGACTAATGCACCAGCAGCTTTTATGGATCTGATGAATCGAGTATTTTTTATGTCTTTGATAAGTGGGTTATCGTTTTGATCGATGACATCTTGATATACTCAAAAATTGAGGAAGAGTATGCACAACACTTGTGAATGGTACTTTAGAGATTAAGAGAACAATAGTTATATGAAAAATTCAGCAAGTGTGAGTTTTGATTGAAGTAGCTTGGATTCCTAGGGTAAATAGAGTCTAAGAATGGAATCGAAGTTGACCTGAAAAAAGTAAAAGCAGTAGCACCGGTGGTATGTCAATCTGCACAGATGCTTCCAAAATTAGGTTAGGTTACGTTCTTATGCAACATGGCAAGGTAGTGGCATATGCGTCTAGACAGTTGAAGGAGTATGAGAAGAACTATCCCGCTCATGATTTAGAGTTGGCGACAATTATTTTTGCCTTGCAGATCTGGGGCTATTACTTGTATGGGAAAAAGTACTAGATATTCAGTGATCACAAAGTCTCAAGTACTTTTTCGCCCAGAGGGATCTAAACATGAGATAGAGGAGATGGATGGAACTTATGAAAGATTATAACTGTGACATACAATACCATCCAAGTAAGGCTAATGTGGTGGCGGATGCATTGAGCCAGAAAGCTCAGACTGTATCACTTGCTTATTTCGCCACTAGCCCACAACTTAAGTAAGAAGTTATGTTGATGGATGCAATCATTTTGAATGGAGGATCGACCTTAGTGCTTGATCAGCAGCCAAAAAAATCAAGCATTTAACTATATATCTGGCACCCCTGCAAGTGCAACCATCCATCAGGTATGAAATAATCATGAAACAACACATAGATCCTGAATTATAGAAAATCAGAGTTAAAATCCAAGAGCAAAGGATGGATGATCCTGATTTCACAATAGCCAATGACGGCATACTATTGTTTTGGGGTAGGTTGTGTGTACCCAATGACATGGGGATACAAGACAAGATAGTGAAGGAAGCATATAGTTCTGAGTACACGCTTCACCCTGGAAGCACAAAGATGTACAAGGATCTTAAGTAAAGTTATTGGTGGCCAGGGATGAAGATTAAAGTTGCCTTATACGTGGCACAGTGTCTCACATGCCAGAAGGTCAAGGCAGAGCAGCATCGATCATATGGCAATCTTCAGCACTCCTAGTATCGGAGTGGAAATGGAACATGATCACCATGGATTTTGTCACCAGACTACCCTATACACCCAAGGGAATGGATGCAATTTGGGTGGTAGTTGATAGGCTTACTAAAACTGCCTATTTCATTTCAATCAAGACTACATACTCCATGGACAAGCTAGCGTAACTTTACATGAAAAATATAGTTCATTTACATGGAGTACCGATAAGTATTGTATCGGACCAAGACCAAGGTTCACATCTAAATTCTAGAAGAGCCTCCAGCATGCTATGGGGACATAGGTGGACCTAAGCACTGCTTTCCATCCATAGACTAATAGGCAATCTGAACGGGCCATACAAATGCTAAAAGATATGCTCAGAGCCAAGCAATGGAAATGAGTGGCAATTGGAAAGAAAACATACCTCTTATGGAGTTTGCTTATAATAGTAGTTATCAAGCCATGATCGGAATGGCTCCACATAAGGCATTATATGGAAAAAGGTGCAGAACTCCCTTATATTGGGATGATGTAGGAGAATGATGAATGCTTAGGCTAAAAATGATACAGATGATGTGGATAAGGTTGATGTTATCCATAAGAAAATCAAGGTAGCCCATTCCCGTCAAAAGAGTTATGTGGACAATCACAGGAAAGATATTGAATTCCAAGAGGGGGAGAAGGTATTTCTAAAATTTTCTCATACCAAGGGCTTACACAGGTTCCACAGGAAGGGTAAGCTGAGTCCAAGATATGTTGGCCATTTTCAGATCTTGAAATGGGTTGGCTCAGTAGCATATATGCTGTCCCTTCTACCATCCTTTAGTAACGTACACAATATATTCCATGTTTTAATGTTGAAGCGGTATATACTTAATCTGTCACATGTGCTAGCTATGGAACTGGAGTACTTAGAGGCTGATATGACTTACGAGGAATAGCCCACTGAAATCTTAGATCGGGAGATAAAGACCCTTCGCAACTAATCTATAATTTTTGTAAAGGTACGATGGGCCAACCAATCACTTGAGGAAGCGTCCTGGGAGAAAGAAGATGAGATCTAGGCTAAATATCCTCATCTATTCGGACAACTAAGTAACTTCAATTTTGAGGATGAAATTTTTAAAGGGGGGTTAGATGTAGAGCCCTACTCTTTAAACTCGATTTATTGATCTGTTGGTTCATTTTGGTCTTGTAGGGTCCAAACCGAAAAGGGTCAATGCTGGTGCCCTATGGTACATGACAGTAAGGGAGACGTCAAATGCGGGGTGGCCAAACAACATTCGATCGGTACCCAAGGTGGTTTACATGCCTAAGCCATGCTCTTGCACGTATCATAAAGCCATTTATGAATAGGAAAGGTATGTCGACATGATGAATGATGAGAACTTAGTCCACAATACATGACGAGAGCAAGATACGCATAAGATTACACTTTCCCAAAAAATATATAAGGTATTTTGTTTTGGCCAACAAGTGGGTGTCACTGGTAGGAGTGAGACCCACCAGTGTGACCCACCTATATGAGTAACATGGACCCCAACACACCCAACTTGGGTAAGAACGTGTATTTTGACTTCCTCATTGTAACGAGACCTTGTACGCCCGATAATGTGGGCTATTTAAACCGGTGTCACGATTTAATACATTTTGGTCCATAAAGGGGCAAAACCAAATAGACCCGAGTAGATATTTATAACACAAGGGTATAAAGAGTATTTATGTTTCTCTCTCTCCTATTTATGATCTCAGCCAAGGTTTGGTGAGGGGAGTAAAGAAGAGGGAGAAAAGAGGAAGAAGAAGAGAAGGGAGAGGGAAGAAGATCGTCCTTTGGTTTCCGAAGCCACGACCTACCTTTTTGTCATTGAAATAGTGTCTGGTGTCTTGGGATGTACGTTTTGAGGTAAATTACATGCTAACCCGATGGAGTGTGATGAAACTCTCTTATGTATGGTCAAATCAAAGTAATAATGGAACCCTTGTGTGATTTCCTTGAAAGATTGAGGAAGAGAAACAAAGATTTGGAAGCTATTAAAGTGACATTTGAGTTGGAAAGAGAATACTAGGTTTTGGGGTTTCTTAAGCCAAGGTAAGATTTCTTTCCCCAAAACCTTGATGATAATTTTGATTCATGATATGATCAAGTAGATGAAGTAAAAAATGTATGGAAAATGAAGTGGGAACAACCCAATTAGGTTCCTAAGAGGTGGAATGAAGAAAGGAAGGAGAACAACAAAACTCACAGAATACCGATGGGTAGTTTGACCAGCCAGTGTGACCCCTAGTCTTGCCTAGGCTTTTGGCCTGATCAGTGGGTAGTATCTGCAGGTACCACACCCATCGGTGTGACCCACCGGTCTTCTCATGGCCAATCGATGAGTAAGATCGACGGATGCCAGACCCACCAGTATGACCCGCTGATCTGTGTCTATGTGTTGTCTGTCTGGGCAGTCTACACAAGTGGATTCTCCTACCCACCTATATGACCCACCTGTTGCCAAATGAGCTCCAATGGAACTCAAACTCGATGGCAGCCTTCTACTTACTATTAAATAGGTCGAGGCCATTTCTTTACTCGTTTTGTAGTCCCGAATTGGACGTATTATAAACTCCTTATCTATGTTAGGTTTTGAGAAACTCATCTTCTCGCGCTAGATCTTACCCTTACAGTGTGTGTATAATATTGTACGAAAATAGGTAAGTGGGGAGAGGACTTTGATCTTTTTTTTAGGATTATTTTTGGCATCTTATGCATTCATATATTATATTGCCGTCCTAATTGCCATTCCCATGCATATGCTTAATTTATGATTGATGCATTTAGAACTAAACATGTTGTATCTTAAATTTTCAAATGCTTGTTACTTGCTTGGAGTCACGAGAATGGATTTATCATATGTTGGAACATGGTGATGATTTGTCGGACATATGTGGGATTTCTAGAATAGATGCTATAGTCTGCTTGAAAAATAATGCATTGGTACATTGTGGAATGGGACACGAAAGTACTATACAGTCGTACTATCTCATATAGGAGCATGTGGTTAGTATTCTCAAATTTCCTCATGCTATAACCCTTCCCAGCAGGGGTTTAGGTGTTGGGTTATCATTGGGGAAAAGCGTCGGTCATGGACCGCAGTGGTGGTTAGAAGTATGTCTGGCTGATCATTAGGACAGTTGGAAACTTTAGTGATATATTCAGAGGGCTAATCGTACTATTTTTATTTTCTATTGTGGTTCGACCACGATTGACGTTTTTGAGTGCACATGGCTGGCCTTCTCCGACAGCCCTATAGGCTTATAATGGGATGGGGAACGCAATTTGTACCTGGGGCATACGAGCACTATGGTTGTGAGTAGCATGTAACCTATAACCTAGTAATGATTGTTTAGGAGAAGTAGGTTAAATATGAATCTCATGTATATAATATCATTTGAATTGTGATTGCTTGTGTGCGTCTTTCTTTTTATTTATTGAGTTAGTGAGCTCACCCCTCATATATACATCTTTTTAGATGATTGTGCAGGCTACTCGGTAGAGGAACTCGTGTTAGGTCCCACCGATGAAACCCTAGTGAGGGATTGATGGGTCCCAGAAGGATTCGATCACAGCAATGATTGTCCGTATGAGAGTTATGTTGTGGGGCAATAGTAGCAGACTCTATTTGATGTCCTCTTTTTGATTCTTTCAGTATATTACCCCCTTTTGTGCTCTCATTAGTTAAATTGGTATTTTTTGTATAAATATCATGCCTACGGGCCCACATGCAAATACACTATGTATAACAATTTAGGTATCAAGAGTATATAGGGATTTATAGGTATTTATATACGACAAGACTTCCACTGAATTATATTATTATATTCCATAATTATTTGTGGTTTGCTGTGCTGTAGTTACTGTATTAGATGATCCTGGTGGTTTTGGGTTACTTGGAGGGAACCCGGATACCTATCTGGTTCTATGTGAACGGGGTATGATAACGGTGGTATCAGAGCACGATGCTCTAATCACACAGTTTGCAAGATTAAACCCTATAGAATCTATAATAAGACAAGGGGTTGGGGAAAACTTAAAAAACTTCACATAAAAGCCAAAGTACATAAAACTTAAAAAAAAATTTCATGATGCATTCATAAATTAAGAGTATCCAAAAGATTCACACTGAAGAGAAATTCCATAACCACAAAAAAAAAATTCTTTACATAAGATAGAATTCACAAAATAACAACAGAAGAAGAGAATAGAAGAGTAAAAGGAAAAGAAGATTGAGTTTCCACAACCACATTCCAAAATAAAGAAAAGAGAATCATTTCAATTCAGTAGGACGCTACTCAATCATCATCTATATCAATGACCTCTTCCACCCAAGATCTTGAGTTGATATGGAGACGCTCCTTGTAGTAGTCAAATTGGTGGTTCACCAAATCCACCTCCTCCTGGAGGTATTTTAGGCTTGCCGCCATGTACTTGGAGGTGGAGTACATGGTATTGTCTAAATCATCTATATCTATAGCCATGCTACCTGGGTCTCCTGAATGGTCTTTTGTCTCATCAGAAGTTTCTCTTGACATTCCTGGAGAGCCTTCAACTTGGCCAAAATTCCCTGGAAGTCAAAAGCCCCACTTGGAGATAGTGGAGCCATATTGATGGGGACCTCATCCTCCATCACCACATCATCATCCTCCTCCTCAACCTTGGGCACGTAGTCCTCATCATCATCTTCCTCCTCATCACCCTCCTTTTGAGCTGCCTCCCCTATTGAAGGCTCCATCAAACCAAACAGCTACATCTTATGTAAGATGCCCCAGGAAAATCTGTCCGAGGGGACACTACCCTCCTCACCCTCAAGATCTACTTGGAAGTACTAAAAGATCTTAGTCAGTGATCGGCTATAAGGGTAGTTACCGTCAGAGGGGTGGGCTGTGTGGTACTCCATTGTCTTCATGATCACATATGGGAGGCATAAGCGAGGGGGATTCCCCAGAGCAGTGTAGATATATTATGCTATATAAGGAACCATAAAGTTCACCTGATTTCGGTCCTCGGCCCGGGAAGTAGGTTGAACTGCACCAAACGATTGAAAACTTAGACCTCAAGAAGGAAGGCTATTTCGGACTTGGAACGGACGGCGTTGCCACAAATGGTCTCGTAGATATGCTTCTGAGGGGTCTCGCTCATGTTGGGACCCAAGGCACTACCCCTGGGAGGGAAGTAGTACCAAGTACCCTCCAAGGAGAAGCCCAAGATCCCCGCCAATAAATCAATCGGGAGCCGGATGTCTCGACCCTTCACCCGACTGGTGAGGGTATACATTTTGCTATCATACACCACCTTGAGGTTGCAATAAAACATCCTAATGAGGTCAGGGTAGTGGAGGCAGTCGATAGAAAGCATGGTTTCCTAACCTAGTGTTATAAATCTCTCAAGCATCTGCACTCGAGTGAACTCTTCCATCACAACAGTCTTCTCCATCAGAATGGATCTATTGGTGAAGGTGTCCCAAGTGAGTGCAGCCTCAAGACTGCGAAAAATGTTATCATCATAATCCTCTAAGTCCTCAGAACAATTTCTCCTGGACCGAGCTCAAGGAGTAGAAGAGCTGGTGGCCATACTCCTCCTCTTCCTACCTGAGGCATGTCCACTTCTGGACAATTAAGCAGCCCATTTACCTTTGTGGAAAGACATCTTGCAAATACATATGAAAATATGAGAAAATCGATAAGATGCCAAGAGGAATTTGTAAAACCAGAGATAAAAGGTATGAACAAGAAAATAAGTTCACAAGGAGCTAATTAGTGAAAATGACACATCCTTACTGATCACATTAAATGGGCAATGTATATAGAATGACAGATAAAAGAAGGGCCCTATAGTGAAAGGCCATAGTGACAATGTAGTCATATATGTGTGGTGGATTGAAAAAACCATGTATTGACAAGTGAATGTCATTGGGTCATGATACTTGAAGCATTATACAAATGTGATATAAGAAAGGAAAACATCTACCTAAAACATGGGTTCATGAAATTGCCAAGTTGGCAACAATTCAGGGCATTGACATATTTACAAAGAAAGAAAAAGGGGAAAATTCCATAAGAAGAAGAGCATAAACTAAGGATATACATAGCATTGATGAAATTTTGGCAATGATATGTGAAAGAAGATTTAATTCCATGCAAGCATACATATTTAGCATGATTGAGGTCAAACGGGGGAAAACCCCTAATTTCTCAAGAACCCTAAACCAAGAAATGGTGAAAATTCATGCCAAGGTGTGATAAGTGATGCATATGTGCAATGTGGCACTCCTACTACTATTATGCCATCAAATGTGAGTGGATAGATTCATTGAATCATACAATGTACAAGAGAAAGAGAGAAAAAAGGAGAAAACCCTAAAACAACAAAAAATTTGGAGAATTGGGTTAAATAATCCATAGAGACGACATATATGATGATTAAAGAGGAGAATCATGAAGTAGACATCATACCTACACACTACATTCATTTTACTTGGGAGGAATCAAGAGAAAAAGAATTTTTGAGGATATTGAACAAGAAGAAATCCCAAAGAGAAGGATAGAAAAACCAATTACTTGATGTTGAGGACGGAGTTGTGAAGCTTTAAAACTGAATGGGGGGCGTGAATAGGGCTTGTGAAGGGCTTCTAGGTCTTCTATTGTTGCCTTGGGTGATTTGGAGAAGAGAGGGAAAAGAGAAAGAGAGTATTTTGAAAATGATGGCTTTTCTGCCCTCATAACAGTTATGAGGGCCCGCACACAACCGACGGGTCCTGAAACCAGCCCACCCACCGGTATAACCCGTCGATGTGGGTTTTTGGGCACAAATCCCAAATTTTTAGGATTTGATTTTCAAGCCTTGTATAACCCATTTTTGCGTAAATTGTAAGCTGATGTGCAATTAATATTCATGCATGCTTATGTGGAATAATTATGTTACCATATGGAACACAATGCTTGGGATGCATGCTATGATGATGAAATGCACTATGACTACATAAACAGAGGCATGATGTACATTGATTTTGTGCTTACATGAAATAAATGTGGCAGTTAATGGTACGTAATCTTGATGCAATTCAGGTACACAACACCATGGTACGTATTAGATTCGGCAATAGTGCAAGAGGGGCCCCACGTGGTTCTCGTCCTGTTGGATGACCACCTAACCTTCGGGAACCTTGACCCCGGGTGAGTCCTAGACAAGAAGATATAGTTGAGGACTCACCTACGTATGAGATTCTAGATCCTCCGCCTATTGTTACTCGCAATGATGTTGTAACTCTTATTCAATAGTCACAATAGGCATTCCAGCAATAGTTATTCCAACAACAATAGACCTTTATGAATGCTGTGCACCAACAGTTGCACCCTATGCAAATGGGTCAACACCCTCGTGGGGTACCTTTCTCATAAGACCCTCCCATGGTGCTAGGAACCAAAGTTCAAGCGGGGGGTCTATCTCCTCGAGCACCACCTGTTGAGACACAAGGGAGTGCATCACCTACTGTACCACCACAAGATTTACTAAGGGGTACTCTTCCTGTGGCTGCTCCACGATTCTCTCCTTATGGCACCGCCCCATATATGATGCCACCCTCGTATTAGTGCCACCTGGCTTATCCTCCATACTATCCACCAGCAACCACTATTGCAAAGGTGTTGGAATCCTTCAAGAGGCATTTGCCACCTATCTTCACCAAGGTGGGAAGTGATCCTTTGGAGCCAGATCGGTGGATTTCAAAAATAGAAAAGATATTTGAGGTGGTAGAATGTACAGAACCGCAGAAGCTCATCTGTGTTGGGTTACAACAAAAGAATGAAGCTGATTCATGGTGGAAGGCTTATAGGCCTATCTTGGTAGCAACTCATCTGGAACTGACATGGGAACAGTTCAAGGAATTGTTCTTGCCAAATTATTATCCCACCAGCTTCAGAAACAGGAAGGAAGTAGAATTCTCGGCTTTGACTCAGGGAAACAAATCTGTCCTTGAGTACCAGTAGCAGTTTGAGGACTTATTCTACTTTTCTCCTCCACACTTGAAAATAGTGGAGGAAAAGGAAAAGAAATTTTTGAAGAGGCTAAAAGTGTCTATTGATACAATTTTGGGGGCTATGGATTTGACTGACTATGCCCAAATTATACAAAAGGCTAAGACTATGGAAGACAAGTAAAAGGGAGAGTCTTCCACCACACTTGGACTTTGGAAGAGTTCCAATCCCTATACAAATTCTGGTAACCCAAACAAGAGCTTTCGAGGGCCATATAATTATGGTCCATCATATTAGCAACCTTACAGATCATTGGGTTACATGCCCCAATCGGCTAATAGATCAGGTACTACCTCTTTTCACCCAAACACTAGCAAGGTGCCTACGGCCTCGTGGCCACCTCATCCTTCTACTACACCGGGCCAGATACAGAGAGCACCAGTACCATTGCAGGCCTCCCGAAACAGATGCTATGTTTGCCAATCATTGGGCATTTTGTAAAGGATTACCAGTACAAACCAGCTATGGTATAGAGTCGGCCTCCTACTTATAGGCCTGCTTTGACTCAATGTGGTCTGCCTCAAGGAAGAATATATGCATTATCAGCTGAAGATGTTGAATCAAGCCCCGATGTCGTAGCAGGTACCCTATCTATCTTGGGTATACCAACTTATGTATTATTTGACTTTGGTGCATCACATTCTTTTATATCTAAAGAATTTGCTTGAAATATTGATATGACACCCAGGGCTCTAGATAGTAAATTGATTGTTAGTACACCCACGAGCAAGGTGGCACAATTAAATGAAGTGTATGCACCCTGTCCCATTGAATTAGGTGGGAAGAAGATGGATGCCCAGCTTATCAAATTTAGTATGTAATAATTGGATGTTATATTGGGCATGGATTGGTTATTTACTCATTGGAAAAATGTGATGTGTGCCAAAAAGTAAATTAAAGTAGTGAGTGATGAAGGTGAAGAGTTGGTGTATCAAGCCAATAAAATGAAGCGACCCAGGGAGGCTCTCATTTCTGCCTTACAAGCCATAAAATTATTGGAAGACGGATGTCAGGCCTACCTAGCTTTGGTACAAGATGTTGAAGCAAAGGTCACACCATTAGAGGAATTGAATGTAGTTAGGGAGTTCCCCGATGACTTCCCAGATGATCGAGTTGGAGTTTGCCATTGATTTGATTCCCGGAGCAGCACCAGTGTCTAAAGCTCCATACAAAATGGCACCACCCGAATTAAATGAGTTATAGACTACAGGACTTGTTAGAGAAATGATTTATACTCCCAAGTGTTTCTCCTTAGGAGGCCCCAGTTCTATTTTTCAAGAAGAAGGATGAGAGTTTACGTATGTGCATCGATTACCGGGAACTGAACAAGTTGACAATCAAGAATCGGTATCCATTATCGAGCATAAATGACCTTTTGGATCAGTTGCAAGGTGCTAAAGTACTCCCGAAGATTGATCTTAGGTCTGGTTACTATCAGCTCAAGATTAAGGGCTGTGATATACCCAAGATGGCCTTTAGGACCCGGTATGGTCATTATGAATTCCTAGTGCTGTCCTTTGTATGGACTAATGCACCAACAACTTTTATGGATATGATGAATCGAGTATTTTATGATGTCCTTGATAAGTGGGTCATCATTTTCGTCGATGACATCTTGATATACTCAAAAACTGAAGAAATACATGCACAACACTTGCGAATGGTACTTCAAAGATTAAGAGAACCACAATTATATGTAAAATTCAGCAAGTGTGAGTTTTGGTTGAAGCAGTTTGGATTCCTAGGGCACATAGTGTCTGAGAATGGAATCGAAGTTGACCCAGGAAAAGTAAAAGTAGTAGTAGATCAGAAGTTTCTTGGGATTAGCAGGCTACTGCCGATGGTTCATCAAGAATTTTTCTTGAATTGTCTCTCCAATGACCAATTTGACCAGAAAAAGTGTGAAGTTTGAATGGTCTAAGGAGTGAGAAGATAGTTTTCAAGAGTTGAAAAGCCAACTGGTGTCAACCCCAGTGTTAACAATTCCTAAAAACACTGGTGGTATATCAGTCTACACTGATGCTTCCAAAATTGGGTTAGGTTGCATTCTTTTACAACATGGCAAGGTAGTGGCATATGCGTCTAGACAGTTGAAAGAGTATGAGAAGAACTATCCCACTCATGATTTAGAATTGGCAGCAGTTATTTTTGCCTTAAAGATCTGGCGCCATTACTTGTATGGGGAAAAGTGCGAGACATTCAGTAATCATAAAAGTCTCAATTACTTCTTCACCCAGAGGGATCTGAACATGAGACAGAGGAGATGGTTGGAACTTATGAAAGATTATGACTATGATATACAGTACCATCCAAGTAAGGCCAATGTGGTGGTGGATGCATTGAGCCGAAAAGCTCAGATTGTATCACTTGCTTATTTGGCCACCAACCCACAGCTTAAGTAAGAAGCCATATTGATGGATGAAATCATTTTGAATGAAGGATCGACCTTAAAGCTTGATCCGCAGCCAGAAAATATCAAGCAGTTAACCTTATCTTTGGCAGCCTTGCAAGTGCAACCATCTAACAGGTATGAAATAATCATGAAACAACCCATGGATCCTGAATTACAGAGCAAAGAATGGAGGATCCTGATTTCATAATAGCCAGTGATGGCACTATTGTTTTGGGGCAGGTTGTGTGTACCAAATGACATGGCGATACAGGACAATATAGTGAAGGAGGCACATAGTTCTGAGTACACGCTTTACCTAGAAGCATAAGGATATACAAGGACCTTAAGTAAAGTTATTGGTGGCCAGAGATGAAGATTACAGTGGCCCTATATGTGGCATAGTGTCTCACATGTCTGAAGGTCTAAGGTAGAGCAACATCAACCATATGGCATTCTTCAGCACTCCTAGTATCGGAGTGAAATCGGACATGATAACCATGGATTTTGTCACCAGACCACCCCGTACACCCAAGGGAATTGATGCAATTTGGGTGATAGTTGACAGGCTTACTAAAACTACCAATTTCATTCCAATCAAGACTACCTACTCCATGGACAAGCTAGCGCAACTTTACATAGAAAATATAGGTCACTTACATAGAGTACCGGTACGTATTGTATCGGACCAAGACCCAAGGTTCACATTTAAATTCTAGAAAAGCCTCCAGAATGCCATGGGGACATAGGTGAACCTAAGCACTATTTTCCATCCACAGACTGATGGGCAATATGAATGGACCATACAAATACTAGAAGATATGCTTAGAGCCTATGCAATGGAAATGAGTGGCAATTTGGAATAAAACATATCTCTTATGGAGTTTGCTTATAATAATAGTTATCAAGCCATGATCAGAATGACTCCATATGAGGCATTGTATGGCAAAAAGTGTAGAACTCCCTTATATTAGGATGATGTAGGAGAATGATGAATGCTTAGGCTAGAAATGATACAGATGATGTGTGACAAGGTTGATGTTATCCATGAGAAAATCAAGGCAGCCCAGTCCCATCAAAAGCGTTACGTAGACAATCGCAGGAACGATATTGAATTTCAAGAGGGGCAAAAGGTATTTCTGAAAATCTCTCCTACCAAGGGCTTACATAGGTTCCACAGGAAGGGCAAGTTGAGTCCAAGATTTGTTGGCCCTTTTCAGATCTTGAAATAGGTTATCTCAGTAGTATATATGCCAGCCCTTCTACCATCCTTCAACAACTTACACAATGTATTCCATGTTTTATTGTTGAAGCGGTATGTACGTGATTCGTCACATGTGCTAGCTGTGGAACCAGAGTACTTAGCGGCTGATATGACTTAGGAGGAACAACCCATTGAAATCCTAGGCTGGAAGATAAAGACCCTTCGCAACCGAACCATTGCTTTTGTAAATGTGCGATGGGCCAACCATTCACTTGAGGAAGCATCCTGGGAGAAAGAAGATGAGATCCAAGCTAAATATCCTCATCTATTCGGACAACCAGGTAATTTCTATTTTGAGAACAAAATTTTTAAAGAGCGGGGTAGATGTAGAGCCCTGCTCTTTAAACCCGGTTTATTGATTGGTTGGTTTGGTTTGGTTTAGTCTTGTAGGGTCCAAACTGGAAAGGGTCAATCCTAGTGCCTTATGGTACATAACAGCAAGGGTGACATCAAATGCGGGGTGGCTGGACAAGATTGGATCAGTGCCCAAGGTGGTTTGCACGCCTAAGTTGTGCCCTTGCACGTATCATAAAGCCATGTATGAATAGGAAAGGTATGTCAACATGATGAATGATGAGAACTTAGTCCACAACACGTGGCAAGAGCGAGATATGCTTAAGATTACACTTTCCCCAAAAATACAGTAGGGTTGGCTTTGTTTTGGCCAACTGGTGGGTGTTACTGGTACGTGCGAAACCCACCAGTGTGACCCACCTTTATGAGTAACGAGAACCCCAGCATGCCCAACTTGGGTAAGTACGTGTATTTTGACCTCCTCGTTGTCACGAGACCAGTACACCCGATAATGTCGGCTATTTTAGCTGGTGTCATGATTTAATGCGTTTTGATCCATAAAGGGGCAAAACCAAACAGATCTAAGTAGATATTTATAACACAAGGGTATAAATAGCATTAATGTTTCTCTCTCTCCCAAGTATGATCTCAGCCAAGGTTTGGTGAGGGAAGTAAAGAAGAGGGAGAAAAGAGGAAGAAGAAGGGAAGGGAGAGGGAAGAAGATATTCCTTTGGTTTTCGAAGCCGCCACCTACCTTTTCATCGTCAGAATAGCGACTGGTGTCTTGGGATCTACGTTTTGATGTAAGTAACAACCTAACCTGATGGAGTGTGATCAAACCCTCTTGTATATGGTCAAATCAAAGTAATAATGGAACCCTTGTGTGATTTCCTTGAAGGACTGAGGAAGAGAAACAAAGATCTGGAAGCTATTGAGGTTACATTTGAGTTGGAAAGAGGATCCTAGGTTTTGGGGTTTCTTGAGCCAAGGTAAGATTTCTTTCCTCAAAACCATGATGATAATTTAGAACCACAAAATGATCAAGTAGATGAAGCCAAAAATGTGTGGAAAATAAAGTGGGAACTACCCTATTAGGTTCCGAAGAGGTGGAATGAAGAAAGGAAGGAGAACAGCAAACTCGTAGAATACCGATGGGTGACACTGACAGGTCGTCTGATATACCAGTGTGACCCCCCAGTCTTTCCTGGGCTTCTGGCCCAATCGCCAAGTAGGACTAGCGGGTGCCACACCATCAGTGTGACCCACCAATGTTCTCTGGGCCAACCAGTGTGTAAGACCGGTGGGTGCTTGACCCGTTGGTGTGACCCACCAGTTTTGCCAGTGCCTCTGGGCCTACCGACGGGTTGATACCTACCGATATGAGCCACTGGTTCCCTTGAACCTATCAGTGGGTGCCAGACCCACTAGTATGACCCACCGATCTGTGTCTATGTGTTGTCTGTCTGGGCAGTCTGCATAGGTGGGTTCTCCTACCCACCTATTGCCAAATGAGCTCCATTGGAACTCAAACTCGATGACAGGCTTCTACGTACTATTAAACACATTGAGGCCATATCTTAACTCATTTTATAGTGTTGAATTGGATGTGTTCTAAACTCCTTATTTGTGCTAGGTTTTGAGAAACTCATCTTCCTGCGTCGGATCTTACATGTACCATGTGTGCACACTATTGTATGAAAATAGGTAAGTGGGGAGAGGACTTTGATATTATTTTCATAAGTGTTTTTGGCATCTTATACATTCATATATTATATTACCATCCCAAGTGCCATTCCCATGCATATGCTTGATTTATGATTGATGCATTTAGAACTGAACATATTGTACCTTAAATTTCCAAATGCTTGTTACTTGTTTGGAATCATAAGAATGGATTTGTCTTATGTTGGAATATGGTGATAATTTTCCAGACATGTGTGGGATTTTTAGAATAGATGCCATAGTCGGCTTGGAAATGAGTGCATTGGTACACTGCGGAATGGGACATAAAAGTACTATGCAGTCATACTACCTTATATAGGAGCATGTCGTTAGGATTCTCACATTTTATCATGCTACAACCCTTCCCAACAGGGGTTTAGGTGTTGTGTTATCACTGGGGGGAAGCATCGGTCATGGACCTCTGTGGTGGTGAGAGAAGTATGCCTAGCTGATCATTAGGACCGTTGGAAACCTTAGTGATATATTTAGAGGGCCACTCTTACCACTTTTATTTTTTGTTGTGGTTCGGTCATAATTTACATTTTTACTGTGGTTCGACCATGATTTACTTTTCTGAGTGCTCATGGCTAGAGTTCTTTGACAACCCTATGGGTGTATCGTGGGATAGAAAACGAATCTCGTACCCAGGGCATATGCGCATAGTGGTTGTGAGTAGCTTGTAACCTATGACCTAGTAATGATTTTTTAGGAGAAGTAGGGTTAAAATGAATCTCATGCATATAGTATCATTTGAATTGCGATTGCTTGTATACGTCTTTCTTTCCATTTACTGAGCTAGTGAGCTCACCCATCGTATATATATCGTTTTAGATGATTGTGTAGGCTACTCGATAGAGGAACCCGTGCTGGGTCCCACTAACAAGACCCTAGTGGGGGATTGTTGGGTCCTAGAAGGATTTGATCACGGCAACGATTACCTATGCGAGAGTTGTGTTGTGGGACAATAGTAGCAGACTCTATTTGATGTCCTCTTTTTTATTCTTTTGGTATATTACCCTTTTTTGTGCTTTCGATAGTTAAATTACTATTTCTTGTTTAAATATCATGCCTACGGGCCCACATGTAAATACACTAAGTATAACAATTTGGGTATCAAGAGTATATGGGGATTTACAGGTATTTATATACGACAAGACTTTCGCTGAATTATATTATTATATTCCATAATTACTTGTGGCTTGCTGTGCTATGGTTATTGCATCTGATGATCCTAGTGATTTTGGGTTACCTGGAGGGAACCCGATCACTGGTCCGGTTCTATATGAATGGGGCGTGATAGTGGACATGTACAAACAATCATAGATACAACAATAAAAATTTACAAGATAAAACAAATTATGCATATGATGTAATATAATAGAACAATAAAGATTAAATGAGTGTAATTATGATCCAGATTATTATCACACAAGTCTATCCATTAAAATAATTAAAATTAAGGTCTGAGTACTATTACAACATAGCGGATAGCCCTGGCCTCGAAATGTAACACATCAGTGACCCAGAGATATATGCTAGTTGCGAATCAGGAGCCTGTAGGTCCCAAAATCTAACACATTGGTCACCCCATAAACCCTTAATGAATCCACCCCTACACCACAGTCCCAAAATCCTGCACATAAGTCACCAATGTTGTAAGACAATCACGGTCCCAAAAAATCCATTGGTCACCCGTGCTATGAGATAGCTAGTACCTCACCTCTTACTGGCAAGGGGTGTAGCACCCGGGTCATTTTTCTAGTCAAAAGATTTTTAATTTCATATTGTATTTTTAGTGCTACTATAACGTAGAGGATATCTTTGGTCCCAGAAATCCCATCGGTCACCCAACGATTTACGCTAGTTACTAGTTAGGAGTTTGTAGGTCATGGAATCCAACACATCGGTCACCCGTGTTGTAGGACAGTCACGGTCTCAGAAAAACCATCGCTCACCTATGTTGTGGGATAGTTAGTACCTCACCACTACTGCTAAAAAATGGTACTATACTATGCAATTTGAGAGATTATTACCTGTATACATGCATCTAATGTTCTAAAAGCTTTGGAAGCCCCAATTTAAAATAGCCCAATGGGCTACAAGAAAATGAGATGTTGCTAGCTTTAGCTTCTCCTTACTCATTGGGCTATAAGAAGATGAGATTTTTTTACTATAGATAGTATGGAAGTTAAAAATCAAAAACCAAGTACCATATTGTCTTCACTCTTCACTTTTACTAATAGGTTTTTTTTTTTTTTTTTAATTAATTAATTTTTTCAATAAAATTCTTATTTTACCCTTAAAAAATGGATACGCATTTAAAATGGTTGTTTAAAACGCAATTAAAACGGATTCATTTTCCTTTTTCATTTTTTTTCATATTGTATAATAGCATATGGGAAAACATGTTTTAAACGGCAAAAAAATGCAACCACGTTTTAAACGCGTTTAAAATGCGTTTTAACTAATAATACTACTGCCCAACCCTGTTGCCCACTGCTGCCCACACCCGCCTGGCTACATGCATGCATGGCCAGCAAGCTAGGCTGCACACATGCGTGTGCTGGTGGCTGCCCACGCATGCACGCGCCCGCTGCCCGTGCCAGCACCACCTCAGCCATTACCATCTTGTCATCCGTCGTGCACCCGTGATGTCACTCGCACTACCTACCTAAACTGACCATACCTAGGGCACTTTGGCTTGGTCCCGTGTGCCGTCGTCAGCGGTTGGAATTGGTGTTCCTCCCTTCTCTCGTTTTCCAAGAATTGCTCTTTTAGCTAAAATTTTTCTCTCCTCCTATTTTTTTGAAAACCAACCCCCTTTTATCCACTGAAAGTCCTCCCCACCCATTTTTGCCTTCAACTCCCCCCTCTACCCACTGGATAAAAACCCTATCCCCTCACTTTAGGCAAGAGCCCCCCTTTTGTCCACTGGATAAAGAGATTCTCCCTCTTCTATTTGGCCAGAAAAAACTATAAATACCCCCTCCCTTAGAATAAACACCCCAACATACCAGAATCCCACTTCACTCTTTCATAGTGAAATTTTCCTCCCCTCCCCCTCTTGATTTTCTTCTGATCTTTGGAGTGATCTTCGTCAAGATCCAAAAACTCATTCGGATCTTCGAAGTGCTCTTCAGGATCTTGAAGATCTTCAATCCAAATTCTTAGTTAGATTCAGTTATAGCCAAAAATAGTATGTTCTTGAGCCACCTCCCTTGAGTGTTCTTGAGTGTTCTTGAGCGTTCTTGAGCATTCCTGAGATAGAAACCCTCCTTTTTTTAGGTTCTTCGGGTCTACGAAGAGATCTTTTTTAAGATCTAAAACTCAGTTTGGATCTTCAAAGTATTCTTCGGGACTTTGGAGTTCTTCAATCCATTTTTAGGTCAGCTTGTTTCTTTTCAAAAATAGCCATTCATGGCCAAACCCTTATCTGAGTGTCCCTGGAATCTTTCTAGAAATAGCCATTCCCAGCGGAAGCTTTGTCGAAGTGCCACCTCATCCTAGCCCTCCCTTAGCTTATCCCCAGCAAAAGCTCTACCGGAGTGCCACCTCATCCTAAATCCAGAAATAGCCTTCCCTAGCTAAAGCTTTGCCGGAGTGCCACCTCATCTTAAGCCCAAAAATAGCCTTCCCTAGCCGAAGCTCTATCCGAATCCAAATCCAGAATAGCCTTCCTTAGCCGAAGCTCTGTCCGAATCCCAATCCGAAAGTAACTGTTCCTAGCCAGAACGCTATTCGAATACCATCACAATCAGCATCTCTCAAGAAAGAAAGTTGGAGGTCAAGACCATCTTCCTCTGAGCCAAGAGAATTCGAAAGATAGTCTGAGCCGGTACTAATCAGATGCCCACCCTTCTTGACCCGAAACAGGGGTTAAGCTCAGGTATAATTTCTCAACCAACTTATTATAATGTAGACTTTGTACATACTTTGTTTTAGTGTATATAGTAGTTTGAATTCAATTAATGTATATATGTGTGATAACTTAGCCATACATGTGGAATAGTAATAATTATGGAAAATGTTCGTTTTCAAGCATCTAGCAAGAAGACTGGTTGAACTAGGCAGATTGGGTGCCTGACACCTTCCCAATTCTGTAACCTGACACTTACCCTAAATCTCTGGACCAGACCAAATTTTGAGCCATTTTCTCAGGAATCAGTCCCACCCCCAGGTCCTAGGCCCATAACCCTAGGTGGTGACTCCAAACCCCATTTGTATGATCCCGATCCCCGAATTGGACCATCATCAAATCCTATCTCAAATGATGAATTTTACACTCTTGAGAAATAGGCCTCCACGTATCTCTAAGCGGTGAAACGGTGATGTGGGGCCCGCAAGCAAAGCACACACGACATGAACCCCTCCCTTCACATGAAAGAGAGAGAGAGGAGAGAGGATGGGTGGCATAGTC
Source organism: Macadamia integrifolia (assembly GCF_013358625.1). Lineage (NCBI taxonomy): Eukaryota > Viridiplantae > Streptophyta > Magnoliopsida > Proteales > Proteaceae > Macadamia > Macadamia integrifolia. Next base: position 17,961,436 of record NC_056559.1, on the reverse strand, counting down.
CATTTCTCCGGCCACTACCCACATAGGGCCCAAGAATTGGTCTGGTCCAGAGATTTAGGGTAAGTGTTAGGTTGTAGAGTTGGGAAGGTGTTAGGCACCCAATCTACTCGGTTCAACCAGTCTTCCTACTAGATGCTTAAGAATGAACATTTTTCACAATTATTTTTATTCTGCATGTATGGCTAAGTTTTCACACACATATATACATTGACTGAATTTAAATAACTATGTACACTAAAACAAGGTCGATATAAAGTCTACATTGTGCTAATTCTGTTGAGAAATTATACCTAAGCTTGATCCCTGTTTCGGGTCAAGAGGGGTGGACCCTTGATTAGCACTGGCACGGACTGTCTTTTAGATTCTCCTAGCCCAAGGGAAGATGGTCTTGACTTCAACATCCTTTTCTCGAGAGATATTGATTGGACAGAGTCCCAATTAGGAACAATTACTTTCGGATTTTGACTATGGTATTGATTCGACAGAGCTTCCTCTAGGGATGGGCTACTTCCGGATTTTGGTTGAGGTGGTACTCCAGCAGAGCTTCCGCTAGGGATAGGCTATAGGAGGGTTAGGCTGAGGTGGCATTCCAGCAGAGCTTCCATTGGGGATAGGCTAATCCTAGGGATTGAGGAATTTCAAAGGCCCAAAGAACACTTCGGATCTTATAAAGATCTCTCCGAAGACCAAAAGAACCTCAAGAGGGGATGGGAGACTAAGGTGAAATTTCTTCTACCCAAAATTCACTTAAAGAAGGCAAAGGATTGAAGAGTTTCAAAAGCCCGAAGAATACTTCGAATCTTATGAAGATCTCTCTGAAGACTTGAAAAACCTCAAGGGGGAAAAAGGGAGGAGAGAGGGCAGAGCTTCTCTTCAGAGGGATGCTCACTAAGAGGCTTGGATTGTTGTGGTGTTATGTTGTGAAAAACCAAAGGGAGGGGGTATTTATAGGATTCTTGAAGCAATGGGGAGAGAAAGGGAATTATCTTAGCCAATGGGGGAAAAAAGTGGCTTTTCTAAACTAACAGGATGAAAATATTAACATTTGGACTAATGGGGTGGAAGATGATTTTCTTGGACTAATATGGAAAAAGTAAGTTTTTTTGGGCCAATAAGGCAAAAAGATTCATTTTTGGGCCAATGGAAGGTTGCAGAGTAGGGTATGCTAGCGGGATAGTATAAAGTGCACAAGTGGGTGAAGAGACAATGAGTCATTTTTTTGGGCCAATAAGGCAAAAAGATTCATTTTTGGGCCAATGGAAGGTTGCAGAGTAGGGTATGCTAGCGGGATAGTGTAAAGTGCACAAGTGGGTGAAGAGATTCAACGAGACACATATTTTGACCATTGACAGTGGCACACATGTTGGGCAGGGGTGCACGGGGCATCCATGGGTGCATAAAATAGGCTGGGTGTGTGCGAGGCTAGCAGGTAAGGGCATAGGGCTAGCATGCGGGGTCACACGACTGGAAGGTTCGGGTGTGTGGGGCTGGCAGGCAGGGGCGCAGGGCTAGCATGCAGGAGCCCACGGCTGGCAGGAGCGAGTGCACTGGGTTGGCAGGCAGGGTCATAGGGCTGGCACTCAGGGCACGAGGCTAGCAAGCATGGGTGTACGAGGTGGGCAGGTGAGCACATAGGGCTGGCATACGGGGGCACGCAGGGGTGGAATGCTGGGGTGAGCAGGGCTAGCAGGCTGGCTGGCCAGTGCGAATGGCATGCATACAGGGCTGGCTGGCTAGTTGGCTGGCCGTTATGCGTGCAACTAGGTGTAAACTTATAGGAGCAATTGCGGAAGATCCAATGGTCCGATTTTGACATACCATATATCGATGGAATCATAATTCCAAGTATTATCATCTGTATACTCATCGTGATTAGATTCTTTCGTATATAAGAAGTTATAATTAGACCCTCATTTCTCCCACATGGGATTTTCAGGGTTTTCAGGTAGGTTGGGGATGTTTTTGGGTTTCCTTAATCAATTATCATTTGTGTTGATTGGAAGCAAGATGTCACGTCCAAGATCCACAATTTATCATAGCCAGAGGAGGTGACAAAATTGGGTGTTTACAGGACTATACTTGGAAATGGACTCGCATCATGGCTGATGGTAATTCTGGTGTCGCGTGGTCTACACTAACTATATCATTATGCAAGGCATGTAGGATATATGTGGTTATGTGACATTCCCTATGCTACGTCCCCTTGCCAACAAGGGGTAAGGTGTTGGATAACCCAATGGTGGTCTGTTTGATGAACCTTTCCGAAATGTTACACTCGTGGTACATTGTGATTGTTGCCGGAGGTGGGAACTAGTACTGCATGGTAGATGGTAATTCCGATGTTGTGACTATCAAGAGGGGGTTATCAGGGGTTTGCTGAGTGACCGACGGTCGCATTCTGAGACTGGCAGGCTCCTAATCACGACTAGGGTTTTTATCGCTGGGTGACTGATGCGTGAGTGCTGGGGCCAAGGATATAGCCTAATGTATCATAGTAGCATTTACTAGACTTATTTGTATTGTTAGGTGGTTTAATAAATAAATGGATTGTATCATTCACATCATGGACTATGCATTTAATTCCTGTATTTATGTCATCATGGAATATTTTATATGTGAATGCTTGTGCTTGGTTATGCATAAACCCCACCCCTCACTGAGCAAGTTGGAAGCTCACCCCACGTATATGCTACTTTTTAGATGATGATGCAGGTATAGTAGTGTCGTTGGGTGGTGCCTCAACCTCATCGGGGTCAGACTATGGAGTAGGTGACTGGTGGATGCCAGAAGCCAAAGAACATGAACAGGACTGTGCCTGTGACTATTGTGCATACGTGGCACCATGAGTTATATGGATCTCTTGTGATTATTCTGATACTGAACTGGTGAATTGTATACTTTTGGGCTTATTATTTATAAGTCGTGGACGTTTGTAAACGAATAACTTGGTTATGATTATATAATATCATTTAGATGATTTTCCATTTAAATTATGATTCCGCTATTATACTCTGATTCCGCTGCTACTGGTGTGGTTCGTGTTGTGAGATTATAAATGTTAAGGTACTACTATCAGAGATCGTAGTAGGTTTATAAAATAGATAAGCGTAAGCGTCTTACTCACACCACTGGTATTCCTAATGGTAAGTTGGGTCTACTGGAGGTGGGGTGTGACACTCCAGTTGCAAACCAGTTTAATCTCTCTCTTTCACACACACACACACACACACACACACGCACATAATCACTGAGAAGAATAACAGGTTTAGACCTAAAATAATCATTCAACTCACAATTCAAGTATGTGATGATATGTTAAGTTTGCAACTTTTAGCACCATATTAGTTGCAGGGCAAGACTAGAAAAAAGAAAAACTTTCTTTTCTTAGTCTTTTTTCCATATTTCTTTATGTGTAATAACTGTGAACTTTGAGAGCACCTATTAAAGGATCAATATTTCGTATCAATACCAAGGGGTAGGCTGAAATTGACTTGGTAATAAGAAGCTAGAAAAGATAAGGATGGATTTGGGTTGACAATGAACATGGCTTTACTGCTATCCCGTTTTCTAGGCAATGCCTCAGAGTGAGGATGACTTGAAGAAGAATTATTGCGGTTGATTGATGATACATTTGTACTTTTTTTTCTTTTATTTTCTTTTTTTTTATTATTATCTTTCTAATTTTTTGAGGCCTTGAGCATAAATTCAGTTCTTTTGGAGTTAATTTGAAGAAGGAGAAGAGAATGAAAGATGGATAATAAGTAATAAGATAACAAATACTGTGGACTAGTTAAAGTATGCAATTCATGTTTCTTTTTAGATAATCTTATATGACTAGCTGTCAATCTATGAAGACTTTTCTGAAAAAAGCAACTGGGCTTGAAATAGTGAGCAACGTTACATTTCAAAATTGCTTACTATTAATCTTTTTAACAGATTTATTTTATCTTCTGATGATGTTGACAGTTCACTCATTTCGATTATATAGATTATAGATAATGTAAAAAATAATCATGAGAACACGTACATTTGCACGTGCAAGTTTTCTAGTATATATATATATATATATATATAGCTAAAGCAATTGTAGTATTTATATCATTTGTAGGTGCACCTAACTCCCCATGAGGTAACACTATGATTTTCCA
>NC_056559.1:17955868-17957186 GCF_013358625.1 Macadamia integrifolia | reverse complement strand
CTGAGTTTTGCTCTAGTCTCGAATGAATTCAAGGACATATTCAAAGAAATTCTGACCATTGGGAAGAATGGTTTGTGGATTCCGAATATAAAATTTGAAAATTCCATTCCTAAAGCATAATCAACAACAAATAAATTAAAAATTTTTTTTAGAACAAATAATTTACATTTAATCTATTATAAATTGAATAACCACCATTTAGGACTAAAATTATGATTGAAGAATCAATAGATTTCAGAAGTCCAATAAATTTGTTAAGCAGTTGATGGGTAAAGGAGCAAGGGGCTAATGGATATGGGCCATGGGATAGTGTTTTAATTAATGGGCTGGGCCTTGTGTTATATGTACATATGTAATAGGTCTCAATTTCTATATAGGCAAAGAAACGGCTAAACAGGTAGTGCAAGACTTGCTTACCCATATATTTCCTGTTTAGCTAGGCAGGTAAGGATCTCCCAGCCCTTACTGTCTACTTTTTTTTTTGGTAATAAGCCTTTACTGTCTACTCGCAGGCCTAAAGATCAGTCCCTTTACAATCTAATGTATGGTAGGATGAAGCGAATAAGTGGGTACCCATTTGCTGCTTCTCAACCCTAGGCTGCATAGTTAAAACCTAAATTGTCTAAGCCATTTTTATATTGGACTATCCATTCAAATCTTAGCATGATGATGATGTTAACTAGGGTTGGATAACCCTTGAGGCATCCAGCTAATAGAAAACGCATTTGGAAAACGTAATCAATCATATGCCACAATGAGAGAGAGAGAGAGAGAGAGAGAGAGAGGAGATTTTATAAAATATTCACATAAATGTGAACATGTTTATAACCAGTACTAGCTTTATTTGGTTGTTTCTTTAATCAACTAAAAATCAATCAACCTAGAGTATGGACTAAAGCACTATGTACAACTACTACTACTTCCACTCCTTATCATCGCAAGTGGAGCAACCTTCTTGGGCTATGTCACTGATTTGAACACCTGTATCGTAGACAACTCCAGCCTTCCAATCAGCCGGGAGGACTTTAGGTGCCCACACCCACTTCCCGTCATATCCTCCCGTCACCACCAACCGGAACTGCAACGATCCTGCTGGAACTCTACTTGTGTCCCACACTGCCCCATATTTTCTGCTCATGAAATTCCAACTTGAAGAACCAACCTGCAATAATTTAACAAAAAATAGCTCATGTTAATTTCTTTACTAACTTAAATAGCTTCTAATTAATTAATTCTGATCCCACCACGACCCACTTGCTAAATTTTTTTGGGAGACAAAAGATTCTTTTTTCTTTTTCTTTTTTTTTTTTTTTTTTTT
>NC_056559.1:17930954-17955848 GCF_013358625.1 Macadamia integrifolia | reverse complement strand
TTTTTTTTGAAAAGAGAGAGAGAGAGAGAGAGAGAGAGAGAGAGAGAGATTGGTTTATCCACCTGAGCTACATCGACGCCCATAATGTCCGTTTGACCACCTTGGAACAGAAACTTGATTGCTAAATAGTGTGGTTTTTGACTCGTCTCTTCGACTCTTACAGACAGATTTTGGTTTTTATAATCACAGGGTATCCTGCATCATTCAATCAAGAAATCCTACGGTTATAATCAAAATGGTAATTAATCAATCTAGAGGTTGACTACAAAAGATTAATGGACAAGCAAGAAATGTTTGGTTGTCCCTAGTGGATCCGTCCCTACTCCCTAGTCCCTACAGACTAAAGACACGTTATCTTAACGTGGTGGGTATACCAAAACCTTTATTAGGAACCTTTTAAAAAAGCAATTTGGTCCAAACTCCCACGGTTTTAAGGTACCTTTACCTTTTATATTCCACACCGATAATCCCAAGCTTCAAAATGTCTCGTGTCATACCCTTATTGGCCATAGCCATGAAAGCTCTCCCACTGAGGACGAAATCTGTTTGGTTCTTCTTATTAAGATCTGTTAAAATAACTTTAGTCCCTCCTCTGCTACAAAGGGTCTGGTTCTTGCACCTTATCTGCCACAAATATTAAATTTATTAATCAAAACAGAGAGGGATCTGAGAAGAAAAATACCTTTCTTCTCATCAGTGAATTATCTAATTCTGGTCTAAAGCTAATCAGACATACCTGAAAGCAACCTCCACAGCCAACTCCACCTCTGTAAATGGAAGGAACAGCAGCTGCAAGGTGTCCACCATTAAAGCCCAAGGCCAAGGAGCTATACCCACAAGAGCCAGCTGCAGTAAATCAACAAAATAAACATTACCCATCAAGTATTTCAAAGAAATATCATCTGGGTCTCTGACCAATTCATCCCAGTCTTGACATTGGAGTCATCAATCAATAAAATGGAAAAATATTGAGAGAAAACAGAGAACTTACAGGAAAGGGGAGCAGAAGAGGAGAAATAAGTTGCTTTGGATTGATGTACACATCTGTCGCAAGCAGCTGCAGAGGAGAAGAGAAAGTAAAGGAAGCATAGGAAGATAGCCATATTTGTGCGAGTTGATTACGAAAGGAGGAAGAGAGGATCGTAATCTATTTCTAGAGAAGAGTGGAGGACTGAGCGTAGGAGTAAGGAAAGGGACAGGAATTTGCACAAACGCCGCAGCCAAAGAAAACTTTTGGCCCCATCTCTCACCTATTCTCCTTACCACGAGCGCAAAATCCTCAAAACAGGCAAAACAGCTGTACTGTTTACTACCTACCACTGGTGCACTGCTGTGAGCAACAAAAGGAACCACCGGTGGGGTTTTGAGTGCTTTATTTTCTTGGTTTTCATGAATCCATAGATGGTATATGTCCATGAGAAGAACAAAACTTCCACCTTTGACTTCTGGTGGGACCTTTTATTCTTTCTTTCCCCTTTGATCTTATCTACTTCTATTCTTTGCTGGAACTTTGGCTCTTTCTTTGGGCGGGCCCCTCAAGCCTTGGGCTCTAGTTAAACGGAGGGCTGGAGGGATAATCCCACATCTGTTGTAAATTATGAGATGAAAACTTATATTCAATTCAAAGCCAAAGTTAATTCTAGGTAATTGTGGGACTATAACTTCTATAGAGAGGAAGGCTGTGGAATGCAAAATTTTGATTCTCCCCAGTCACTTCATCACAAAAACAAAAATAACGATGAAGAAAGGAATGTGTGAAGTGATCTTGAAGAATTGAGAAGGGTTTTCCACTAAAAAGTGCATATTTCCCTCTTTCCAAGCAAAAATAATGGCATCACAAGTTCACAACAGCTATGGTCCAACATCTATACTGCCATAGAAAACACATTAAAAAATTACCTTCCTCCTCCCCTGTTTCCACCAAAGCATCTCTGTCTTAGAGATAATTTGCAGCCAAGCTAGCCAATTACAACAGATTATTGAAACCAAACTTATTTACCCATCTCACATTATTTATCAGATCTACCAAAAAAATACTTATCAATTACTCAATATAAGGGTTTTCTTTATAATTTCCTCCCCACCTCCCTCCTCCTTTCTTCTTTGTCTCTGATTCCCACTTCTCATCATCCCTCGCCCTCACCCTCTCTACTCTCGGCAGCACCCAATCCCCTACCACCGAGCTTGGGATCAATCTACAAGTGTCCATATATAGTCTAACATTGGGACACATGGCTTAATCTCCTCCCATTTCTCATCCATCACGGTGCAATGAGAACAACATCCTCAATCCCCCAGTCAAATCGATGATGTCCAAAGATGAGGAGCAACCGAAGAAGGGGAAACAACAGGCGAGATGTGGACAATAGTTTAACCAATTGTTGTATCAGTCAATATGGATCGATTTTTCCAAATAGGAAACTGCATATCAGTTATCTTGTATCCCATTGATACAACCATCTATTATATTTCACTCTTCATATACATGGCAAGAGTGATGGTTGTAATCAAAGATATAGCTAGGCTTATTTTCACTCTCCAAACATATGGTAAGTGTGGATATGCACAGTTATCTACCATATACACTCTCCATATATATGGCAGGTGTGGATCTCCTACCATTGTAAAACAATATATATGGTAACCTTGTATTCTAAAGATGACATGCGCATATTCAGTAATTCTCCTAAGATAGTATCCTCATGTATATAAATAGGTCTTATATCAATGAAAGATCTTAAGATATCTATTCACTATTCACTGTTCTAACATGCTGAAATGCCATTACTCTTTACCATCTCATAATTTTTTTTTTTCAAGATCTTAAATGCAAGGGAAGACGTTATGTTATAATCCCATAAGTCATATGAGGGGCTAATTTCACAACGATTTCAAAAGAGATTTGATATGAGTTGATATAATATTGGGTTCCCTCACCTTGTAAGCTAGTTTATGGGATTGAATTCTTTCAAGTTTATATCAAATTCAATGGTATCAAAGGAGCCGATCCCTAGCCCAACCCTCATGCAGAAGGGGCAACTGGTGCCATTCTAAAGCTGCTAGGAAATGATACCATATCAATCATATGGGAGGCTAATCGTACATCAGTTTCGAAAGAGATTTGATGTGGTTGTGGCCACCTTCTAAGTTGGTTCAAGTGGTTGAATTCTTCCAAGTTAGTATCACATTATCATTTGTCTCCTTGAAGTAGAATATGCTGGTTTATAGAGTTGAGTTCTTCCAAGTTCGTATCACATTATTTTTTGTATTCTAGAAGTAGAACATTAACCCCATTTGTCCCTTCATGGATAAGTGTTTTATGAGTGCGTCCGCGAGGGCCACCATTTCCCCCTTGGGTCCAAAATATACTTGTGGTACGTGGTCTGCTATAATCTTGCATTATAGCAGATATATTTCTGGAAGTGGAGTTTCAATAGCGTTCCCCACGACAATTTTTGCAATGTAAAGACTTTGTGTTGGATTAAAAGTTCCTTCAGCGGCTTTGTAGTGTGGTTGTGACAAATTTTAATCTATGAGGTAAAATTGAAAGAGAGGCGAACCCCATCTCCTTGCAGCTTGCGTGCATCATCTCCTCCTCCCACCATGCACCTCTTTCACCCCTATTTCCTCCCTTCCACCACAGATCTTCTATGGACCCTAGCCATGAGCAACCTCCTTACCAAGTATTAAATGGACTCGCCATAAGCGAATGATTTTATAATTTTAGCCTCTCTGCTTCAAAATCATAACCCACCATGTGTGTAACCATACCTTTCCCCAACCCAGCAAAGGGAGATTTTATTATATTTAAAATTTTTAAGCTAGAAAATTAGAAGTTTCAATTCCAAGGTTCACACTTTAAATGGGATGAGAATTAGCTAAGCTAGAACCTAAACCCCCAAATCCCTCCTGCCCTAACCAAAACCTAAGGCTATGTTTGGTTGCATTCTTGGAATGCATTACAAGCTTAGACTACGTTAAGAGGCAATAAAAATGGAGTTTGGTATCAATTCTCGTTCTTGGACTTTGGAATGTGTTAGAGAACGTAGTCTGCTCTAGAATGTTCAAAATGACCCATTTAGTGTTCTGAGGCAAAGAGGAAAAAATACATTATAAAAGCCCCAACGAACTCGATATAACCCTCGATAGATTGAGAACTGTGAGCTGAGGTTTCTTCAACAAGAAGAACCTCTGAGCTTAGAGAGATTCAACAAGATTCAATGAAGAACTTGTAAGCTTAAGGAGATTTAGCGAAGAAGTTACGATTCCTTTAAAAAGATTCGATGGATTTGTACTCTCTCTCTCTCTCTCTCTCTCTCTCTCTCTCTCTCTCTCTCTCTCTCTCTCTCTCTCTCTCTCTCTCTCTCTCTCTCTCTTTGATATATATGATGTGCAAATTACACTCCATTTGGTTGAAAGTGTTGGAATAGGGGGATAACTTGATCTTCATCTTATCGTTTTAGGGTTTCGTTGTTGGAGTTTGTGAGGGAGCTGAAGTGAAGAACTGTGATTACTTCGACTACAATCCTTTATAGTATGAATTACGAGAGCCAAAGATTGCTTGTATGATGGTAGAGCCTGAGGACGATAGGACAACACAACACTTAGATGTTATATCATTATAATTAGGAGGAAGGCTGCATCTGCGATAGTAGAGAATGAGGATGAGAATTTGATTTTTTGAAACAAAGCTTAGAATGTTTTTTTTTTTTTTTTGTCTAAATAAGAAGAATTTGATTTAGGTTCACTGTAAAGGGTTGATTTCATATTTCTATTTGATTTTTCTCCGTCTAGTGTGTTGCTTTATGATTGTCCTTGTTGGCAACCAGGCCACGTGGCGGTGATGATGTGGCCAGTTAGGGTGACGTGAATAAAAATGATGATATGACAGTGTCTAGTGTCACCGATGAGATAACAGAGCCGCTTGGTATGCATGGAGTGGTTTAATACATCATTAGTAGGTGGTGCGGGTTTCTAGGTCAAAACTGGTAAAATTGGCATATTAATGCTCGGGGGCATTTTTGATAATGAAAATGACATTTTTGGAAGATCGGTTTTTCATAAAAAAGATAGATTGTAAATTACCTAGTCCAGTGCATTTGATTTTGTCACATTCCGATACCTTATGAAAAAGTTACGACTTTTATGGTAGTTGAGGGTAGTTTCGGTATTGAAGATGAATTTTTTAAAAGAAGTGTTCTCCATGTAACAATACGACAAAAATTCAATCTTTCCAACGGTTTTGATTTTATCGTGTTCGGATTCCATATGAGAAAGATGCGTCATTGGAAAGGTCTAGGGGCATTTTGGTCTTTTTACATGGTTGAGTCAGATGATTGAGTCTTCTGAAAAGTCGTAGAGCATCCAGTTACGGTTCTAACGCACTTCGTTTCATCTCGATCAGATATCGTATAAAAAGTTATAAGTGTTTCCATAAAGCCGGTTCGAAAATCCAAACCGAAAGTTCATTAGTATGCTCTCAGTGTTGGGCGGATTTTTTGGAATTTATTTTTGAAATTTGAAGGGCTTTTATGTAATTTTGAGATTTTGAAGGTCTTAGTTGATAAGGGGTGTTTAGCACTGGAAATATAAAGGCAGGGGCTTATGTGTATATAAGAGAATCAGAGGGATCCTTAATACACATCTCAGATTGAGCCACGTCGGTCAGATTCAGATCTGACGGTTCGTCCAAGAGCTTACGTTGAAGATGCTTATCCGAGGCTTCTCATTGGTGAGGTGTGTTAGATATGATGATGTGGCACCTCACCATATTGAGTCTTGATTTTGTGTAGCGCATGTGCATAGAATCTATAAAGAGATTCTCCATATCTTGATCTGAGCCAATCATATCAGATCGGTTCCAATCTAACAGTTAAGATTGATGGAGCTTATTAAAGTTAGTTGACAGCATACTGTGAAACTCGCTACATCAACCAATCGATGATCGACAATGTGTCTGACAATAACAACGCGTACATCAGGATGACGTCATCGAGATTCAAAACCTATGATTTAGATCTATTGTCCATTGGTTTAATCGGACGACTCATATTAAGAGATACATTTTGATGAGATCTATGGCCAGATATGTGCCTCTATTGCGCACGCCACCGGTGTAGCCTACGCCACCCCTACTAAGATTCTATTTTAGGCTATCTCATTGCTCCAACTTCAAATGGCCATATCTCCCTCATTTTAACTCGGATTTGGGTGAACCAAGTTGCTACTTCTTCGTTTTTTCAAGCCCTACACTATGGAAGCAAGAAAAATGAGTTTTGAGTAATTAAAGGCTAAATTTTTGGTATGAGAAGTTTCCCTTTTGATGGGTGATCATTGAATGAGGTTTATTGCTTGATGGAAGGTGTCTTTACTCCATTAAAGTGGGCTTGAGAAGGTAGTTGAGTGTTCTTGATGTTTTATTGATCAAAAGCCAAGAGAAAAGAGAAAAGAAAAGAGGATTTTTCTATTTTTGCTTCAAAGTATAAGAAGACAAGGGAGAAGACTTGTGAGATGCCATGGCCATGTTCAGCTTACTTGAAGATTCAAGTCTCCTACTCTAGAGGGGAGTTGAGGATTCCAGTGTGTAGAGACTATGCTCTGAGACAACTCTGCTAACAACAAACAAGACCTGTGAGATTTCTAACCCTAGAATTTACATTATATGCGTATATATGATGATATGTATGTATGTTAGGGTTAATTGTGGATGAATGTTTATATGCTAAGTTAGTTGTGGATGAACTGTAAGCATATTAGCTAGTTGTGGATGTATTTGCTAGGCAAGGCTTAACTGTAGAGTATTGATATAAGCCTAAATTTACTGTATTATTTATTGAGTGCTTAGTGGGTGCTAAGCACCGAAAGTGGGTGCTACCGTGTAGTGGGTGCTACACATTGTACTGGCACTATGAGTGTCATCTTAGCTTCAGCTTAAGAAAATTGGGTGTGGGTGCTTCCGACTGTGGGTGTAGTCAAAAGTAGTATATTGAGTAGGTACGAAGCCTTTATAGCCATTACTTCGGAGATGTAGGCAAATTGTCGAACCTTGTAAAAATCCTATGCTGTGGATGCTTATTGAATGGGTGTGTACTCTTGAAAGTGCCTATGAGAGGCTGAGTGTGCATACGACTGTGTGCAAATAGGGACAGATATATTAGGTTTTTCTTGGCCATACATTCGACAGGTTTTTAGGGATTGGAAATAGACTCACTGATTCACCCCCTCTCAGTGACTGATGGGTTACAGCAATCGGTATCAGAGCCGATACTCAGTGACAATTTGATCAACAGCTGAGTGATCCAGAGGCAATGGCAGTGGCAGTGATAGTAACAGTATAGCAGGTGAAGGTTATTCAGGATATGCACCAAAGTTTGATGGATCTGATTTTATCTTGTGGAAGAGGAGAATGCAGTCGTATCTAGGTTCACTAGGTTATGATGTTTGGGCATCAGTTCTAATTGGGTACAAGGAACTTGAAGGAGGTCCGGTTGACAATGAAGCTAAGAAGGCTTATTGTCACAATCAGAAGGTTGTGAAAGTAATATTCTCAGCATTGGATAAGAGGGTGATGGCTAAGGTAATGGATTGTGACTCAACCAAGGATATCTGGGGAAGACTGAAGAGCATTTATGAAGGAGATGAAATGATAAGGAAAGCAAAGCTTCAGACCTTGAGAGGCCAGTTTGAAAGTCTACTAATGCAAGAGGGAGAGTATATTGACACCTATATGATCAGGGTAAATGAAGTGGTCAACTCTATTAAGGGCTTGGGAGCCAATCTAGAGGATTCAGTTGTTTGTCAGAAAATCCTGAGATCTTTGTCGCCCAAGTATGACTCCAAGGTGTCAGCTATTGAAGAGGCAAAGGACCTAGACACTATCACTCTTGATCAAGTGCATGGCACTTTCATAGCTCTTGAAATGAGATGAAAAAAGGGCAAGTCCACTGACAAACAAGCTACTTTCAAGGCAATGAAAAACTTGAAAATCAAGGAGAAGAAGAAGCAATCTGTGGAGGATACTAATGAGAGTGAAGATGAGATTACAACTCATCTCACCAGAAAGTTGAAAAAGGGAATAGGAAAATACAAGGACAAGTTACCTTTCAAATGCTTCAACTGTGGAAGGGTTGGACATTTTGCAGCCAAGTGTCCTAACCAAGGAAAAATAAAAAGTGATGAAGATGAAAGTGAAAAGAAAAATCATTTCAAGAGAAAGAAGAAATTCTTCTCAAATAGATACAAGAAAGGCAAGGAAAGAAGCAAAGTTTGGTTTCTAAGAAATGCAGTGACACATCTGATGAATAGTCTGAAGAATCATCTAATGATGAAGATGATGAGGCTATGTTTATGGTCTCAATAGATATGGAAGAAAATAAAGAAGATTCTTCTAGCAAGGAAAATTTTATAGAAGAAGAAGAGGAAGATGAAAAATCACATCTAGAGGCTGAACTCACAGTTGCCATTAGAGAGCTTAAAAGAGAAAGGAAGAAAGTGAAAAAGGTCACTCAAGACCTTAAGGGGCAAGAACAAATAGTTCTTGAGTTGAGAGATTAAGCCGTTAAGTCAAGGAAGACCTTAGATGATCTTGAGTATCAACTGTTGGGACCGGTGCGCATGGGGGCTCTGTATTGGGCGTCGCACCAGTGGCCCAAAGTCTCTGCCCAGATCCTGGCTCGAACCGCTATCGTGCTGGCTGGACATTAAGGAAATAAAGTTACACCTTCTCCACAAGTCCGGGCTTTTGGATGACTGGCAAGCGCTTGATCCTAAAAGTGGTATCAGAGCAGGTGGTCGCGGGTTCGAGTCTCCCCAAGCACATGGGTGCTCTGGTATTTGGGCGTCGCTTTGGGGGGGGATTGTTGGGACCGGTGCGCATGGGGGCTCTGTATTGGGCGTCGCACCGGTGGCCCAAAGTCTCTACCCAGATCCCGGCTCGAACCGCTATCGCGCTGGCTGGACATTAAGGAAATAAAGTTGCACCTTCTCCACAAGTCCGGGCTTTTGGATGACTGGCAAGCGCTTGATCCTAAAAGATGTTGGGAAACATGTCCACACTCCTTGCCATGTTTTGGTGTTAACAAACAAACATACATCTTTAACTTGATTGTTAAAGTGTGATTAGCTTGAAGAAACCCTTAGAAGATTGAAGGTCGAATCAAGACATGAAGCTAAGCTTAAAGACATGAAACAACAAACAAGAAGGAAAGAAGATGAAGGGCTAAAGAATGGAAGATTCAAGTGAAGAAGAAGACCACTAGGATAGATTAGTTATTTTTAATGTAATTTATAATTTTCACATACTTATATGTACTCACCTCATGCATGTGCATTGCATCATATTAGAATGACCATAGAGCATGCTTGAGTAGGTATGGAAAATTTCTAAGTGGTGTGGAACACACAGTAACCTAACTCAAGGGTATTTAGGGAATCTTAAAGTTAGTATCAGGAGATGAAACCTTCATAGAAGTTGTAGAAAATTGAGTTGTGATTCCAACACAACTGATCTCAAATCAATCCAAGGTCGGACCAAAAAGTTATAGTCAAAACACTGGTGAGTGGTCAGTATGACAGAGCTTGTCATGTTGGCGGTCGACCGGCTGGAAGCCCCGGTCGACCGGAACCATTCGAGACCATAGGCAGTCGACCATCTGGAAGCCCCGATCGATCGGATCTGTCCGAGACCATAGGCGGTCGACCGGCTAAAAGTTTCGGTCGATCGGTGCCTGTCTAGAAGTACTCCAACGGCTATTTTATTGTCTACAATGGCTCTTAGCGGTCGATCGACTACCAATGGCGGTCGATCGATATATCCAGAATATGTCCGTTAGAGCTTGATTCCCTACCTAAAATGCTTTACTAAATTCACCTATAAATACCCTAATCACTCTTAATTAATTATTGATTAAGAAAGAGCTTTAAGAGCATTATTGCAAGCATTAGAGAAGTTTATTCTACTTGAGTTATTCAGTTACACAAATCCCAAACAAGAGGCTCCAGTCTTAATCAAAGTCCTCTACTCTCTCCTGTGCAAGTCAAAGCCGTAAGAGAGGACTTTACATAAGGTGCATCACTCATCATTTATTATTCATTCTCATTTGCACCATACTTGAGGTATTCCTCTTATTCCACTATTTCTTATTTTCTGTTTTTTTTTTTACAATTCTAAACTGTACTTAGGATTGTAAGGATACTCTTATCCTAAAAAGAGAAAGGTCTCTCTCTACCTCTAAAAGAGATTGTGAAGGTTTCTCTCTGCCTGGAAAGGAGATTTGTAAGGATACTCTTATCCATAAAAATATTGTAAAGGTTTTTTTTCCCTACCTACTGTACTGAAAGTGAGAACTAGTGGAATACCTTACAAGAGGATTCTTGTAGGGAGTGGACTAGACTCAGATTGAGTTGAACCACTATATATCTTGTGTCGTGGTTGTTCTTATTTTATTTATTCAGTATTGTTTTTAAATTACAATCATACTTGTGATCTATACATTGAAAAGAGTTAAATTCCACTAGTATAACCTATTCACCCCTCCCCCTCTAGGTTATTTCATCAATTCTCACAGAAGACTATTGACTGCAACACTCTTCAGTTAGAGAAAGTGGCTTTGAAAGTACAACTAGAGGAGCAATATGAGATTCTTGCACAATTTGATGGTTATGTAGATGAGCTAGCCTTATTAAAGGCTAAGGTTGAAAACTATGGGAGAACTGAGATTGAGAGAGAAGACTTAGAAAATGAAGATATTGAAGATGACTTTACTCCAAAAGAGCATCCTAGTAGTAAAAAGATTAATGACATCATCAATGCTCAAAGACCGACTCACATCAAATTTGGGCTTGGATTTATTAGGGAGTCTTCTAAAAATACCAAGGCAGGAACGGTACATAATCCTATCAAAGTCAATGACAGGAATACTCAAAGAGGAAATGCACATGTTACTACTGCTGGCAATGTCAAGAGAGCAGTACAAAAAAATAAAGTGCAGACTGGTCCAATCAAAAGAGAAAATCCATCTATATTCCATAAGACTATCTATGCTAGACAACCACAGTTGACAAGGCAGAACAAGAGAGCAAAGAGCTATGGATACAGTCAAGGTCCTTAACAGAGACCTAGAGCATTTGACAACTCTAGAGCTCCTTACAGATGACAGATAGAACCTATGATGCAGAGGCACACCTTTCAAGATTATTGTTACAAATGTAACACTTTTGTACACAAGATCTCAGATTGCAAGTTTAACATTGGTCCAAGGAGTTATGTGGACAGAAATCCTTTTGCACCCCTCATGGAGAAAACAGTTGAATGTTACAAATGCAACAACCTTAGATATATTACAAGGAATTGTAGAACTGTGTTTTCTCCAAAAAGATAGGAGAGTAGAGGTAAGCAGAGAGTTTTCAGAAACATAAAAGATGATGAGATGGAGAGACAATTCTTAAGATAAAAAAAAAAAGCAAAGAAATCTCAATCTGTCAAGAAAGTCTAGGTTCAGAGAGAGAGAGTAGAAGATGAAGAATGTGATACCCTACTTTTTAAACCCGGTCTAATTACACGGTTGACCCGGTTTAACCATGCAGGACTCGAACCAGAGAGGGTTAAGGCGGGTTCCTTATGGACCATGATGGCAAGGGTGACTCTGAACACAGGTTGGCCAGAAAAGTCCGAGTCAGTGCCAGAGGAGACAGGTGTACCCAAGCAGTGCACATGCACTTATCATAAGGCCATGTACGGGTAATGCTGGTAAGTAGCCATGTCATAAAGCGCATACGTATAATATACCTTATACCGAGAGTCGAGTTTCATCAAAAACCCACTTGTTGGCCCATTTTTGGCCCTCAGGTGGGCGGTCACAGGTGGACGCATCCGCCCACCTGAGTGACCCACCCATGTAGTTACTAGTTGTTTTAGAGAGTATAAATAACATTTTTGTGTTTTTCATTTTCCCATTTATTGCATTAAGGAGTTTGGTGAGAAGAGTAAAGAGGAGAGAGAAGAGAAGGAGAAAAGAGAACGTAGGAGAAGAAAGGGGAAGGAAGAGGAAGAAGAAATGGATTTAAGTGACGCCAAGGTTTGATCTTCCCATTTCGACACCGGAAGCGTGATCCCCAACACGAGATCTATGATTGGAGGTGAGCAAAGGCTATGTTTCTTAAACTTTCACCAAACCTAAGTAAAACCTTTGTTTTGGGTAGAGTTCCTTGAGATCTTGTAAATCCCACTTGAGATGATGAATCTAAGATTTAATAGATGGTCTATGTGTTGATTTTAAAGGATTTGAATAAGTGTTTACAAGGTGGGAGAAGCATTGGTGATTCTTGAGCAAAGAAGTGATTTTTAGGGTTTTGATAGAGTTCTTGAGCAAAGAATGTTAGATGGCTTCCCAATCCTTAAATCTAACTTAGATCTAGGCTAGAATCATCTTATAAAACCTTGAATGTATGAAAAATGTGATTGAAAAATCCCCATTTGATTCCCCAAAGGTTGGAAAAAGTTTCAGCGAAAAATGTATTTTTTCGCCCTCTCAGTTAGGTTGAGACCTGTGGGTCGAGCTGCCCACTGGTCATGACCGACGGGCCGATCGATGGGCCGACCTACCCACCGATCATGACCGACCCTCGGCCCCCACCGGCTGGCCGACCTGCCCGCTGGTCATAACCGGTGGGCCGTGACAGGTGGCTGTCCGACCCACCCGAGAGGCCCCTAACGTGATTTTTGTGTCCGAATGGACCCAAAACCGATGTGCAACCTTCTTTTTTGATTCTAAACTTGATTTTTTCATAATTTCTTGTTAGTTTTGACCCCAAAGTGATGAAATGCTAACCCCATTCACTTATGATAGGTTCACCAAAATTTACATCTCTCGCACCGGATCTCACCCGTGCCGGGCGTGAGTCTTTGTACACGACAAGTAAGTGGGGAGAGGACGTTTGGCCTTATTTTAAGGCTTGTTTGGCATTCATTCAATTGTATCTAGACTAGCCATGTCATCATGCAAACTATGTGTAGCTTAGCCATCCTCATATGAATATGACATGTGTGTTGTGTTTTACTTTCTAAATGCTAAATGATGATGTGCTTATGTGATGAATGATGGGATCATTGTGCATGGTGCATTATTAGACTAGATGCCATAGTCGGCTTGGAAACGAGTGCATTAGTGGCCTGTTAAATGGGACACGGTGGCACTATACAATCGTACTATGTCATATAGGAGCATGCGGTTTAGGATTATCATCTTCCCGTGCTACGACTCTTCCCAACAAGGGTTGAGGTGTTTGGTTACCATTTGGGGGGAAGCAGTGGTCGCGGTTGTCAGGTCACTGTGGCGATTAGATATACGCCCGGCTGATCATTAGGACAGTCGGCAACCTCGGTGGTATATTCAAGAGGGCCAATCATACTACTTTTAAATTGCTGGAGTTAGCACCTTTACTTTCTGTCATTTACTTTTATGTTGAGAGCCGGTAGTCGGCATGCTTTATTTTTCTGAGTACTCATGGTGGGCCTTCTCCGACAGCCCTATGGGCGTATCGTGGGATGGAGTTCGCGGCTTGTACCCGGAGTATACACGCACTGTGGTTGTAGTAGCACTAAACCCAAGACTTAGTAATGTTGTTTAGGTGGATGTGATTTAAAATGAATTGCATAACATATAGTGCATATGGTTGTGATTGTTGTGTGGATTGTTGTGTGGTCCTTTTCACTTACTGAGCTAGTGAGCTCATCCCACGTGCCCACCTCTTTTAGATGATTTTGCAGGTCACCAGCCTGAAGATCAAGGGTCGGGCCCCACAGTTGAATTCTCTGAAGACGATTGGTGGGTCCCCGAGGAATATGAGCACAGTACGGATTGCACGTGCGAGGGCTATACTGCGGGACCGTAGTATTGATGCCGTACAGGCTTTTACTTTTTTATTCTTTGGATGACCCCTTTTTGTGTACTTAATATGTGAATTTTTATTCTTTTTGTGTAAATATCATGCCTGCGGGCCCACATGTATTTATCTATATACTACAATTTGGGTATCAAGTATATTGGGGGTATTTACAGGTAAATTAAGTCTTCCGCTGAACTTTTGAACGTTTATCTTAGATGTGTGTATGTTGTGGTTGGGTACTGTATTAGATGAGCTTGGCAGGTTTGGGGTTAACCAGAGTTAACCCGGTCACCGGTCTGGTTCTGTGTGAATGGGGTGTGACAACGGTGGTATTAGAGCGTGATGCTCTATTCCCTCACAACATACTATTTAGACCCCATAGAATCTATAATAGGAAATGGGATTGGGTAAATGTAAAAACTTTAAAGAGTTAAAAGCCAAAAAAAAAAAAATGGTTGCATTTAATTATTGCATTTCATAGCATGCATTAGAGAAGGTTTGTTTGGAATAAATAAAAGATTAGTTATTTGATGTCATAACCCATCGAGTACGAATTTAACAAAATTTCGGTAGCATAACGGCGCTAAAACAAGATTTCCTAAATTTTTCACACACAAGCACCTGATAGACAATGTATATATATACCAACAAGCATAATTGATAAATGCTAACCAATGATGCTACAACTAAATTACAATAAGCTAGCAAGCATGCGAAACTAACCACAAGTCACCAACAAAACATAACACCCCATAAGCAAGTCCAATTACAGAGAAAAGTACAACAGAAAAATGTAATATTATAAATAATATAGAGACAAGTGAAAGGCTGATGTTGACGGGCGAGCTAAGTCCTCAGAGACCTTCGTCATCGTCTAACTCTACTACTCCATCCCTCCTAGGCCTCAATCTAACATTGAGCCGATGGTCGTAGTAATTAAACCTTGAGTTCACTAGTTGAACATCCCTCCGGAGTCGAGAAAAATTCATTGAAATAGCATTGGCCGTCGTGTCCAAGTCCTCGCCCAATCTTAGGAAGGAACTCTCTAAGGTGGCCTGCCTTTCTAAGATGTTTTCCTCCCTAGAAGCACTCTCATCTAGTCTTCTCAGCAGCTGATCTTGCCCATCTTTTAAGGCCCTCATAGCAGTCATCATACCCTCAAAGTCGAATGCACTGCTCTCAGGTGGTGGGGCTCTATGCTGTGGGCCTGCAGCCCTCGCGAAGTCAGGATCAGCACCCCTCGAATCAAGAGGCTCCTCCTCGAGGATATCCTCATCCAGAAAATCCTCCTCCTCGAACTGAGGAACATAATCCTCATCCTCCTTACTAGTTTCCTCCTCCATGGGAACATCCTCCCTAGGGGCATTCCTCCTGTCCCTACCTCTCTAAGCCCCTACTCTCTGAGGTACATCCATAAGGGCTTGGAGACCCATCCTTAGTAGGTTTCCCCTGTCAAACTTGTCCATTGGAGTCTTTCCCTCCTCACCACTCAGATCCACCCCAAAGAACTTAAAGATCCTGGTGAGGATCCTACCATAGGAGAAGCCTCCATCCTCAGGGTGTGAGGTATGATGCTCCATGGTCTTAAGTATGATGAAGGGCAAGCATAAGTGCTCGGCACCTCCCTCCAAGGCCTTGTAGATGCAGAAGGCTATATAGGCCGCCATGAAGCCTACTTGGTTCCAATGACCTCCTCTGGGGAGTATATTGAACTGGACCAAGCGAGCAAATACACGAACCTCTGGGTAAAATGTCATCTCAAAATCTGGACGCTCCTTGCTGCCACAGATGGTCTCGTAAATGTGGTCCTGCATCTCCGAACTTAAGGACGGGCCCACTGGCTTACTCCTTGGGGGACTGTAGAATTGACGCCCAACTGACGAAATGTCCAAAATGCTAGCGAGGGTGTCCACAGTTAAGTGAATGTTCACCCCTTTCACCATACTGGCGATTGAGTATTCCCCATACTGGTAGGAGACCTCCAAATTATAGTAGAATCTTCGAACCAGTTGTTCATAGCATGGATGATCAATGTTGAGGATAGACTGCCAACCCAGTGCAGTAAACCTCTCATAAAGTTGAATCTTATGAAAATCACTGATTATTACGGTCTTCTCCATCATCACAGACCTCTTTAGAAAGGCCTGCCAGTTGGTTGCCGCCTCCAAACTTCGGAAGAATCCCTCATCATAGTCTGAAGGATCGATAGGGGCATGTCCTTGTAGCCTTGTGAGAAGGGTTGGGGAACTAGTCCCTGCACTTTCCGCTTGGAAGTTGTGGCCCCACGTCGAGTGGAAGAGGATGTGGGTTCCTTGCCCATGTGAGAAGACATCCTGGTAAGAAAAGAGAAGAAATAATGATAAGTAAGGATGAGGAATAACAAAGGAAACAAATAGATGGGTGAGCAACCACATGTAAAGGCACCTAAATACATAGTGTGGATTATGATAGAAAGAGAAGTGGATAAACCATGGAGAAAAGAAGAGGGAGGAAGCCCCCAAAACATGATATCCACTAGCACATTGCAAAATAGAAATGTAACAAAGACATATAAAGCATGGCAAGTGAGAAATGATAAAAAAACCCCAAATCTCAATGTGCAAGATCAATCTAAGAAAATGAAAAGTCTCAAAATAGTGTAAAGCTTGAAGCTTACATGTCTATGATGGAATGCCTATCATTATACAATCAAGATTATGCAAAGAAATCTTCTATGATGACATTGAGGTGCAAGGAATGGAAGAGATTTAAGTTGTC
Source organism: Macadamia integrifolia (assembly GCF_013358625.1). Taxonomy (NCBI): domain Eukaryota; kingdom Viridiplantae; phylum Streptophyta; class Magnoliopsida; order Proteales; family Proteaceae; genus Macadamia; species Macadamia integrifolia. Next base: position 17,939,207 of record NC_056559.1, on the reverse strand, counting down.
CACAAGTATGAAATGATGTGAAGAGAATCATAGAAACCCATAAATTTTTTCAAGAAACCCAACATAAAAGAGATGGATTTTCATGGAAAGAGATTGGATTTCAAGCATACACAAATTTTCATGATCTCTCCAACATTATAAGTGCAAATCAAGCATAAGGAATTTCATTTGAGTTGTTAGTTGGGGAGAAAAAGGGTAGAGATAGAAGAAAACCCCAAAGTGGAGAAAATTAGGGCATGGTTTGGGATTTCTCTCATAAATCGAGAAGTAAAGCCTAAAACTATGAATGAATCACAAGGAAAACATCACATTCTCATGGAATGATTGTTCTATGGAAAGAAACATGAAAAAAATCAAGATTTGGGGACTACACATGGATTCAACCTCCAAAGTACATGTTCCAAGAAGAGAAATGGAGAAGAGACTCACTTGAGGGTGGAGGAGTTGGATCTTCCCAAAATCCGCGGAATTGTTGAGTGAGATCACAAGTGGAAGCGTTAAGGAAATCTCAAAAATCGCCTGATTGAGAGAAGGGGGAAGAAATGGGAGAAAAAGAGGAACAAGGGCTTAAAAGCCCTATTCGTGTTCCGCCTCGGGTCGAATCGACGGGCCAACCCGAGCTGCCCGTCGATTGGGAGAAAACACAAAAAAAAGGGGCTTGTGGGGTATTATATATATATATATATATGATATTAATGTATCATAACGAGAAGAAAAAAAGGAAAAAAAAAGAAAGGGTATTTTCGGGATTAAGCTACGGCTATTTGCAAGACGTCATACACTGTAATACCCCGTGTGTTGGCATATGATTATGTGCCGATGTAAATTCTAAGGTACTTAACTAATGTTTGTGCATGGTCTGTTCCAGGTGCAAGGACACGATGGTACGTACTAGATCCGGTAGCAATGCACGAGGTACCTCACGTGGTCCTCGTCCGGTCGGTAGACCACCAAATCCTAGAAGGTCCCGCTCTGTGGGGCAAGCCCCGCCCCACTCCCACAACCTCCAAAAACCTTTGATCAAGGTGTGGCACAAAGGGACCCACCTGTGACTACACTTTCAGATCCTCCACCAGTCATCACTCTGGGGGATGTTGCAACCATAATCCAGCAGTCACAACAAGCCTTCCAGCAACAAATGCTTCAGCAGCAGCAGGCATTTATGGCTACTATACAGCAACAATTAAAAATTTCTCAACCCGATCAACATCCCCAGATACTTACTCCACAAGACCCACCTGTAGGGTCTGGTATGGGGCCACAAGTTGGAGGTACACCTCCAATTCCGTCATTCAACATTCCTCCGTATATGGTGCCCCCTCGATACCCTTACTATCCGGCATATGCACCCAATTACCCACCGACGAATAATACGTCAAGAGTAGTGGAATCGTTCAAGAGGAATTTGCCACCTGTATTCCCTAAGGTGGGAAGTGATCCTCTGGAGCCGGACTAGTGGATCCAAGAGCTGGAAAAGATATTTAAGGACAGAAACTTATTTGTGCGGGGCTGCAACTCAAGAATGAAGCCAACTCTTGGTGGCAAGCCTGAAAGCCTATATTGTTGGCCATACATCTGGAACCCACCTGGGAACAGTTCAAGGAGTTGTTCTTGGCCAACCACTACCCTCGTAGTTTCAGAGACCATAAAGAAACGGAATTTATGGCCTTAACTCAAGGGAATAAGACTATCCTTGAGTATCAGCAGTAGTTTGAAAGCTTGTTCCATTTTTCCCCTAGGCATATGAGGTCAGCTGAAGAAAAGGCTACAAGATTTCTAAAGGGATTAAAGGCATCCATTGGGTCAGTGCTTGAGGTCTTAGATTTGACAGATTATGGCCAGATTGTGCAAAAAGCTAAGACCATGGAAGATAAGCAGAAGGGAGAACAGTCCCTCTCACACCTGGATTGTGGAAGAGGACAAATCCATTTCCGAACATGGGCAACTCATCTAAGGTATACCATGGGTCGTATAGTTCTGGGCCTACATATAGATAGCCCTACAGGCCATCCAGCTACCTTCCTCGACCAGCTGGTGGTTCGGGCCCTACATCTTTTCGCCCAGACACTAGTATGGTGCCTACAGTCACAAGGTCACCCCGACATTCATCCACAGCAAGTCAGGTACAAAGGGGCCCCGCCCCAGTTTCGGCATCACAGATCCATTGCTTTAATTTCCATTCCTATGGGCACTATGCTAAAGACTGTCGGGTCAGACCAGCCTTACCCTCCAGTCAGCCCTCTGCGTATCGACCTCCCTTAACTCGAGGGAATCAACCACAAGGAAGAATGTACGCTCTATCAGCTGAGGAATCTGAGGCCAACACAGAAGTGGTAGCAGGTACATTTTAATTTAAGATTTTCCTTATGTTAAATATTGATGACATGCTGTACTTATATGCATTGTTGCACTAGGTGTTCTACCTATATCGGGCATACCAGTCTATGTCTTGTTTGATTCAAGAGCTACACATTCATTCATATCTAAGAGATTCGCTGAGAAACTTGGTATGTCACCCAGGACACTAGATCATGGGATGATTGTTAGTATGCCTACTGGTAAAGTTACACAGTTGAAGGAGGTGTATGGGTCATGCCCAATGGAAATCAGTGAGAAGAAATTGGATGCACAACTCATTAAATTCAACATGTAGAATGTTGACGTTATACTAGGCATGGATTGGTTGTCAACCCATCGAGCTAATGTGATGTGTGTTGAAAAATTAATTAGGGTGATAGATGATGAAGGAAAAGAGTTGGTATACTGAGCAGATAAAATGAAACAGGCTAGAAAGGTCCTTGTCTCCGCTCTTCAAGCGGTAAAGTTAATGGAAAGTGGATGTTAGGGTTACTTAGCATCGGTACTTGATGTTGATGCAAAGGTTACACCTCTAGAAAAGGTAAAGGTGGTTAAAGAATTTCCCGACGTCTTTCCAGATGATCTGATGCATCTACCGCCTGATAGAGAGTTAGAATTTGCCATAGACTTGATTCTTGGAGCAGCTCCAGTGTTTAAAGCTCTGTACAGGATGGCACTAGCCGAATTGAAGGAGTTACAGATGCAGTTACAGGAATTATTAGAGAAGGGGTTTATTCGCCCAAGTGTTTCACCCTGGGGTGCCCCAGTATTGTTTATCAAGAAGAAGGATGGCAGCTTGCGTATGTGCATCGATTACCAGGAATTGAATAAGCTAACCATTAAGAACCGGTATCCATTGCCACGCATTGATGATTTATTTGACCAACTACAAGGTGCAAGGGTATTTTTGAAGATAGACCTTAGATCAGGCTATTATTAGCTGAAGATAAAGAGCAGCGACATACCCAAGACAGCGTTCAGAACTCGGTATGGTCACTATGAGTTCCTAGTGTTATCTTTTGGGTTAACCAATGCACCGACAAGATTCATGGATTTAATGAATCGAGTATTTCATGATGTCCTCGATAAATGGGTAATTATTTTTATTGATGACATCTTAATCTACTCTAAGACAGAAGAGGAGCACACTCAACACTTGAGGATGGTGTTACAGAGGCTGAGAGAACAACAATTGTTTGTCAAATACAGTAAATGTGAATTTTGGCTTAAGCAAGTTGGATTCCTGGGACACGTAGTGTCTAAGGCCTGAATTGAGGTGGATCCTAATAAGGTGAAAGCAGTAGTAGAGTGGGAAAGCCCTAAGAACGTTACTGAAATTAGAAGTTTCTTGGGTTTGGCTGGATACTACCGGCGCTTCATTGAGAATTTTGCTCGGATCTCAGCACCAATGGCTAAGTTAACCAAAAAGGGTGTGAAATTTGAGTGGGTAGAGGAATGTGAGAAGAGTTTTCAGGAATTGAAGAAAAGGTTGGTGTCGGCCCCTGTGTTGACCATCCCTGAGGCACAGGTGGAATGACAGTCTACACTGACGCTTCCAAGGTTGGGTTGGGTTGTGTTCTCATGCAACACGGTAAGGTAATAGCATATGCATCCCGAAAACCAAAGGAATATGAGAAGAACTACCCCACTCATGACTTGGAACTAGCCACAGTCATTTTTACCCTAAAGATTTGGCGACATTATTTGTATGGGGAGAAGTGCGAGATATACAGTGACCACAAGAGTCTTAAGTACCTTTTCACCCAGAAAGATTTGAACATGAGGGAAAAGAGATGGCTTAGGCTCATGAAAGATTATGACTGCGACATTCAGTATCATCTCGACAAGGCTAATGTAGTGGCAGATGCATTGAGTAGGAAAGCATAGACCGTGTCACTCTCATACTTAGCAGTCAGTCCACGACTCATACAAGAGGCGACGCTAATGGATGAAACCCTCTTATATGAAGGAGCAACCTTAGAGCTTGAACATCAACTAGAAAACCTTAAATGGTTGACTGTATCCCTGGCAGCTCTACAGGTGCATCCGTCTATTAGGCAAGAGGTGATAATGAAAGAACCTTTGGACCCTGAATTGCAACGGATCAGAGTTAAGATTCAAGATCAAACAATGAACGACCCTGATTTCGTTTTAGCCAGCGACAGGGCATTATTGTTTCGAGGAAGGTTGTGTGTGCCCGATGATTTGGATATACAAGATAAGATAGTGTGGGAAGCACATAGCTTCGAGTACTCACTCCACCCAGGAAGTACAAAGATGTATAAGGACCTTAAACAAAATTACTAGTGGCCAAGCATAAGAATCACAATAGCCCTGTATGTAGCGACTTGTCTTACATGCCAAAAGGTAAAGCTGAGAGGCATCAACCTTATGGTACTCTTCAGCCACTCCCAGTACCAGACTGGAAGTGGGATAGGATTACAATGGACTTTGTCACCGGACTACCATGCACACCTAAGGGGATGGATGCGATATGGGTGATAGTCGATCGGCTTACTAAGACTGCTCATTTCATTCCCATCAAGACCAAGTTCTCTATGGCCAAGTTAGCACAACTTTTTATGGATAACATAGTACGCTTGCATGGAGTGCCAGTGAGTATTGTGTCAGATAGGGACCCAAGGTTCACTTCCAGATTTTGGAAAAGTTTCCAGCATGCTTTGGGATCACAATTAAATTTGAGTACTGCTTTCCACCCACAGACTGATGGTCAGTCGGAGCGAACCATACAGATATTAGAAGACATGCTCAGGGCATGTGCAATGGAAATGTGTGGTAGTTGGGAGGAATATATATCCCTTATGGAGTTTGACTATAGCAACAGTTACCAAGCTACAATTGGGATGGCTCCATATGAGGCATTATATGGCAGGAAGTGTAGAACTCCTTTGTATTAGAATGAGGTAGGCGAACGCTGAATGTTAGAACTTGAAATGATACAAATGACTTGTGACAAGGTCCATGTTATTCAAGAAAGGATTAAGGCAGCTCAGTCACGTTAAAAGAGCTATGCAGACAACCGCAGGAAAGACATTGAGTTTCAAACAAGAGAAAAGGTGTTCCTCAAGATTTCTCCTGCAAAAGGGTTGCAAAGATTCCATAGAAAGGGTAAGTTGAGCCCGAGATACATTGGCCCATTTGAGATCTTAGCTCGGGTTGGCTCAGTAGCCTACATGCTTGCTCTGCCACCTTCCCTTGGGAATGTTCATAACGTATTCCATGTATCCGTGCTGAAGTGATACGTTCATGATCCATCGCATGTATTACCCGTGGAACCAAAATATCTAGAAGCTGATATAACCCATACAGAGCAGCCAATTGAAATCTTGGACCAAAAAGTGAAAACCCTTCGTAACCGCTCCATTTCCTTTGTGAAGGTACGATGGGCAAATCATTCACTTGAAGAAGCATCTTGGGAGAAAGAGGATGAAATCCAAGCCAAGTATCCTCATCTGTTCGAACAACCAGGTATGCTAGTTTCGAGGATGCAATTTTTAAAAAGGGGGAGTAAATGTGATACCCTACTTTTTAAATCTGGTTTAATTACACGGTTGACCCAGTTTAACCATGTAGGACCCGAACCAGAGAGGGTTAAGGCGGGTTCCTTATGGACCATGATGGTAAGGGTGACTCTGAACACAAGTTGGCCTAACAAGTCCGAGTCAGTGCCAGAGAAGACGGGTGTACCCAAGCCGTGCACGTGCACGTATCATAAGGCCATGTACAGGTAATGCTGGTAAGTAGCCATATCATAAAGCGCATACGTATAATATACCTTATGCCGAGAGTCGAGTTTCATCAAAAACCCACTTGTTGGCCCATTTTCGGCCCTCAGGAGGGCGGTCATAGGTGGGCGCATCTGCCCACCTGAGTGACCCACCCATGTAGTTACTAGTTATTTTAGAAAGTATAAATAACATTTTTTTGTTTTTCATTTTCCCATTTATTGCATTAAGGAGTTTGGTGAGAAGAGTAAAGAGGAGAGAGAAGAGAAGGAGAAAAGAGAATGTACGAGAAGAAAGGGGAAGGAAGAGGAAGAAGAAATGGATTTAAGCAGCGTCAAGGTTTGATCTTTCCATTTTGACACTGGAAGAGTGATCCCCAAGAGATCTACGATTGGAGGTGAGCAAATGCTATGTTTCTTAAACTTTCACCAAACCCAAGTAAAACCCTTGTTTTGGGTGGAGTTCCTTGAGATCTTGTAAATCTCACTTGAGATGATAAATCTAAGGTTTAATAGATGGTCTACGTGTTGATTTTAAAGGATTTGAAGAAGTGTTTACAAGGTGGGAGAAGCATTGGTGATTCTTGAGCAAAAAAGTGATTTTTGGGGTTTTAATAGAGTTCTTGAGCAAAGAAGGTTAGATGGCTTCCCAATCCTTAAATCTAACTTAGATCTAGGCTAGAATCATCTTATAAGACCTCGAATGTGTGGAAAATATGATTAGAAAAACCCCATTTGATTCCCCAAAGGTTGAGAAAAGTTTCAGCGAAAAACGTATTTTTTTACCCTCTCAGGTGGGCTAAGACCGGTGGGCCACACAGCCCGCCTGAGGGCACCCGCCTGAGAGGGTAGGCCCTCAGGGTCAACCAGTGGGCCAACCAACCCACCGGTCATGACCGGCCCTTGGCCCCCATCAGTGGGCCAACCTGCCCGCCGATCATGACCGACTCTCAGCCCCCACCGGTGGGCCAACCGGTTGGTAGACCTGCCCACCGGTCATGACCAGTGGGCCGACCCGCCCACTTGAGATGACCAGTGGGCCGTAACAGGTGGGCTGTCCGACCCACCCGAGAGGCCCCTAACTTGATTTTTATGTCCGAATGGACCCAAAACGGACGTGCAACCTTCTTTTATGATTCTAAACCTGATTTTGTCATAAATTCTTATTGGTTTTGACCCCAAAGTGATGAAATGCTAACCCCATTCACTTATGATAGGTTCACCAAAATTTACGTCTCTCGCGCCGGATCTCACCCGTACCGGGCATGAGTCTTTGTACACGACAAGTAAGTGGGGAGAAGACGTTTGGCCTTATTTTAAGGCTTGTTTGAAATTCATTCAATTATATCTAGACTAGCCATGTCATCATGCAAATTATGTGTAGCTTAGCCATCCTCATATGAATATGACATGTGTGTTGTGTTTTACTTTCTAAATGCTAAATGATGATGTGCTTATGTGATGAATGATGGGATCATTGTGCATGGTGCATTATTAGACTAGATGCCGTAGTCGGCTTAGAAACGAGTGCATTGGTAGCCCATGGAATGGGACGCGGTGGCACTATGCAATCGTACTATGTCATATAGGAGCATGCGATTTAGGATTATCATCTTCCTGTGCTACGACCCTTCCCAATAGGGATTGCCATTTGGGGGGAAGCAATGGTTGCGGTTGTCAGGTCACTATGGCGGTTAGACATACACCTGGTTGGTCATTAGGACAGTCGACAACCTCGGTGGTATATTCAAGATGGCCAATCGTACTGCTTTTAAATTGCTGGAGTCAGCACCTTTACTTTTTATCATTTATTTTTATGTTGAGAGTCGGTAGTCGGCATGCTTTACTTTTTCGAGTACTCACGGTGGGCCTTCTCCGACAGCCTATGTGCGTATCGCGAGATGGAGTTCGTGGCTCGTACTCGGAGTATACGTGCACTGTGGTTGTAGTAGCACTAAACCCAAGACTTAGTAATGTTGTTTAGGTGGATGTGATTTAAAATGAATTGCATAGCATATAGTGCATATGGTTGTGATTGTTGTGTGGTCCTTCTTTTCACTTACTGAGCTAGTGAGCTCATCCCACGTGCATACCTCTTTTAGATGATTTTACAGGTCACCAGCCTGAAGATCAAGGGTTGGGCCCCACAA
>NC_056559.1:17926938-17930934 GCF_013358625.1 Macadamia integrifolia | reverse complement strand
TGGATCTTTGAAGTTTGGCAACAACAATGGTGCCAAAATTACAGGGAAGGGGTCCATAAGTCTGAACTATGGAAAGGTGAAATCCCTTGATGTCTTGTATGTTGAAGGGCTCAAACACAATCTTCTCAGCATCAGTAAAATTTATGACAAAGGGTATGAAGTAACTTTCACTAGTAAAGTGTGTGAGATAAGAAGATCAAGCAGTGGAAAGGTTTTAGCTACTGGACAGAGAACTTCAGGAAACTTGTACACCTTGACAGAGTTAGAGAAAGATTCTTGTATGATCAGCATAGATGAGGAGACATGGTTGTGGCACAGAAGACTTGGGCATATTGGTTTCAAGAACCTTGCCAAGATTTCTTCGAAGAAGGCAGTGAGAGATGTTCCTGAGTTGAAGAAGCTCTCTAATCCTATATATGCATCTTGTCAGAAGGGAAAGAAAACTAGAATCTCCTACAAGTCTAAGGAGTACTATTCCAATTCTCCATTGCAGTTGATTCACACAGACCTATGTGGTCTTATGAGGACACCTAGCACCTCAGGGGAGAGATACATTATGTTGTTTGTTAATGATCATTCAAGAATGGTGTGAGTGATGTTCTTGAAGCATAAGTCAGAGGCTTTAGAAAGATTTAAGATCTTTAAGAAGCAAGTTGAGAATCAGACAGGGAAGAAGATAAAGTGTTTGAGATCTGACAAAGGACATGAGTACAATTGGGATGATTTTGAAGAATACTGCTATAAGCATAGTATCAAGAACAAACTTCAGCTCCAAGAACACCCCAACAGAATGGTATTGCAGAGAGAAAGAATAGAACAGTGCAAGACATGGCTAGAACAATGTTGACAGAGAATGATATGGATAAAAAGTTCTAGAAGGAGGTAGTTCTAACTACAGTGTACATCCATAACAGATGTATGTTGAGACATCATGAAAGCAAGACTCTATATGAAATTTGGTTTGGAAGAAGGGCTACAACAAGACACTTCAAGGTCTTTGATAGCAAGTGTTACATCAAGAACACAACCCAAGATTTGGGTAAGTTTGATAATAGGACCGATGAGGGTATATTTTTAGGCTATTTTACTTCAAGTAAGGACTATAGATGCTATAACAACAGGCTTGAAAAAATTGTAGAGAGTGCTGATGTCACAATTGATGAAAAAAGGGATATTCCTTCAGGCTCAGGAAATGAACTTTCAAAATTTGAAAATCTTGATGATGAGAATGACTTGGTTGATATTAGATCCAAAAGCAAAGATAAGGTTGATGTTGAACAGGATGAGGTAGATTTAGATGAGCAGAGGAAACAGAACAGAGTTGATCAACAGGAAACAGATGAGTTAATCATTGGTGACCCCACTATAGGTGTTCAGACTAGAAGAATAAAGACCAACACCTACTCTCTTCTTTCGAAGATTGAACCAAAAACTATTGATGAGGCAAACAATGATGAGAGTTGGATGAAGGCCATGAATGAAGAACTTGATCAGATAGAGAGGAATCACACTTAGGATCTAGTCCCTAGGCCAGTTGACAAGAATGTGATTGGTACAAAATAGGTTTTTAGAAACAAACTCAATGAAGATGGTCAAGTGGTGAGGAACAAAGCAAGACTTGTATGTAAGGGGTATGCTCAAGTAGAAGGCATTGATTTTAAGAAAACTTTTGCTCTAGTGGCAAGACTTGAGGCTATCAGAATGTTCTTGGCTTTGTCAGTATACAAGGGGTCAAGGTTTATCGGATGGATGTCAAATCAGCTTTTCTAAATGGAAACTTGGAAGAGGAGGTTTACATAGAGTAGCCTAATGGGTTTCAGTTGAGTGAGGACCCCACTCTTATGTGCAGATTGAAGAAGGCATTGTATGATTTGAAACAAGCTCCAAGGGCATGGTACTCCAGATTAGACTCTTACTTGTGCAAGTTGGGTTTCAAAAAGGGCTTAGTGGATAGTAATCTCTACATCAGAACTGAAGAAAGTAGTCAGCTTATGGTGGTTGTATATGTAGATGATATCATCTTTGGGGGTCACAAAGATGAGTTGTGTAGAGATTTTACAATGAGGATGCAAGATGAGTTTGAGATGTCCATGTTGGGTGAACTATCATTCTTCTTAGGCTTGGAGATCAGTCAGAATAAGGAAGGTATCTTCATATCTCAATCCAAGTATGTGAGGGAGATGTTGAAGAGATTTACTATGGAGGATTACAACCTAGTTAGTACACCTATGATGACTGGATGTAAGTTGAGCAAGGAAGATGACTCTCCATCAGTTGACAACACCTTATATAGGTCAATGATTGGTAGCATATTATATCTGACAACTAGTAGGCTTGACATCTTACAAACTATGTGCATGGTAGCCAGATTCCAAGCAGGACCAAAAGAGACACGTGGCAGCAGTGAAGAGAATTTTCAAATATCTGAAAGGGACTAGTGACTTTGGATTATGGTATCCGAAAGTTAAGAGCTTTAGTTTGTCAGCTTTTTCAGATGCAGATTGGGCTGGATGTGTAGAAGACAGGAAGAACACCAATGGTGGTGCATTCTATTTAGGAAGCAGCTTAGTGGCATGGCACAGTAAGAAGCAAGAGTCAGTATCTCTTTCAACTGCAGAGGCAGAATACATTGCAACTACATCTTGTTGTACACGTGTTGTGGATAAAGTAGATGTTAAAGGATTTTATTGTGGAGGTTGAGCAGGCAGTACCACTATATTTTGACAATACTAGTGCTATCAATATCTCTAAGAACCCGATGATGCATTCTAGAATGAAGCACGTTACTATCCGGTATCATTTCTTAAGAGACAAGGTGATGGAAGGTGAAGTAAGGATGGAGTTTATTCCCACAGCAGAGCAGGTGGCTGATATCTTCACTAAATCGCTTCCCAAAGATCAGTTTGAATTCCTTAGACAGAAGCTGGGAGTGGTGGTTCTTCCAAAGCAATAGTGGCATTGGGAGAGTGGGAGCAAGTTACTTGATGTTGCTACCCCCATATTGGACTCAGGGGGAGTCCATTGGTTCCACCCATTGTACTTGTTGTCAAAGGGGGAGAGAGCTACTCATCGGAGCTTTGGAGTGTATTAGTGATGAGGTGGTTGCCAATAACTCCAAAAGGGGAGATTATTATTTTATGGTTGTCCTTGTTGGCAACCTGACCATGTGGTGGTGATGACGTGGCCAGTTTGGGTGACGTGGATGAAATGATGACATGGCAGTGTCCAATGTCACCGATGAGATAATATAGCCGCTTGGTATGCATAGAGTGGTTTAATACATCCTTAGTAGGTGGTACGGGTTTCTGGGTCAAAACTGGTAAAATTGGCCTATTAATATTCGGGGATATTTTAGATAATAAAAATGATATTTTTTGAAGATCGCTTCTTATAAAAAAGATAGATTGTAATTTACCTAGTCCAGTGCATTTGATTTCGTCACATTTCGATACCATATGAAGAAGTTACAACTTTTGTGATAGTCGATGGCAGTTTCGGCATTGAAGATGAATTTTTTAAAGGAAGTGTTCTCCATGTAACAATACGACAAAAATCTAATATTTCTTACGGTTCTGATTTCATCGTGTTCCAATTTCATATGAAAAAGATGCGTCATTGGAAAGGTCTAGGGGCATTTTAATCTTTTTACATGGTTGAGTCAGATGATTGAGTCTTCCGAAAATTCATAGAGCGTCCAGTTATGGTTCCAACACACTTCGTTTCATCTCGATCAGATATCGTATGAAAAAGTTATAAGTGTTTCCATAAAGCCGGTTCGAAAATCCAAACCAAAAATTCATCAGTATGCTCTCGGTGTTGGGTGGATTTTTAAATTTTATTTTTGAAATTTGAAGGGCTTTTATATAATTTTGAGATTTTGGAGGTCTTAGTTGATAAGGGGTGTTTAGCACTGGAAATATGAAGGCAGAGGCTTATGTGTATATAAGAGAATTAGAGGGATCCTTAATACACGGCTTAGATTGAGCCACGTCTGTC
>NC_056559.1:17905154-17926838 GCF_013358625.1 Macadamia integrifolia | reverse complement strand
AATGAATGAAAGATAACTCATTGCTACTAAAAGATTTAACAATGATAGAAGAATAACATAGTAAACATAAAAAGAATATGCAGAAGATGTCGCATTAAACAATGAAAAATCAAGTGTTTGTATTCAAGTACGAAAACCAGAGTTTATATCAACTAAACCCTAATGAACTTGATTAACAAAGCATTCCCTGTGAGTATATAAATCTAAATTAAAGATTACAATGTCCCTGATATGGCCAAATTGATTGTCCAGTAGGGTGAGAACACATGGTATCTAAGGAGAGGACATGTGTCGCTCACCTGTTAGAGGCTGCAAAGAGTCTGACCGCGTCAATCGCGTGAAGAGAATATTCCCCACGAAGGGGATAAGACGTATCCGAGTAGGACTCGAAGAGGAAAGGAGGCGAACCCGAGGAGGACTCCTCAAAGGGAAAGAGAAACCCTAAACCCTAAGGACTATAAGAGGGGGCCCGAGCAGAGAAAAAAAGGTATGTAGAAAAACCCTCATCATTACCCTTGTGAAAAGCTATGCGGCCGATCTCTAACTTGGGCATCGGAGGACTAACCCCAGATAAACATCTGAGCCTCTGCCTTCTGTATTTGTGCAGGATCAGCTCATACAGATTTTCGGCAGCAACAAATTTGCGTCGTCCGTAGGAATGACAGTAATGGTGGGGAGAACCTACAATCATAAGAAGACGAGAGCAGCATCGAACATGAACAAGGGGGAGGAGGAACCTTCAGGATGGCTCCCTCCCTCAATGAAAATCGGAGAAAGGGGAAACGATAATCGGGAAGGTTCCGCGAGAGACTAGCGTTCGGCCGGATATTCGGTGTGCAGAGATAGTAATCCTCCAGCCCCTCCTGGAGCGCAGGAATATGTGACAAGGGAGAAATTCGAAGCCCTCTAGGAAAAATATGACCAAATGGCCGAGGCAATGAAGGAGGTCTCCAAAGCTGTCTCTCAGAAGACTGGCGAAGCACCACGAGGCCCCCATATCCGGCCCAAGCGAGCTCGAGACGAGGACATGAGCAGTACAGGATCAATAAGGTCTGGTCATAATCCTCAAAATCGAGCATTGAGGGAAGGTCCTGCACCCAGGGGAAGGAAGCGGTGTGCCGCCGAGGCCACACATGGGGAACTACTCCAAGGAGATGAACAGAGACACGAGGACTCGGGGTTAAAGCAAATGATCCTGAACCTGAAAGATGAGATTAGGAAGGTGGCAAAAAACTAGACGGGAGCTCGCGAGCCAGACCTCACTAATGACACGGCTCTAGCTAATGAGGTCATGAGGGACCCGCTCCTGGTCGGCTTTCACCTGCCAAAGTATGACACCTACGACGACTCCGGAGACCCTGTCGATCATCTGGAAGGCTTCAAGGTTGCTATGCAGTTCCATCGAGTCTCGAAAAACATCATGTGTGGTGCCCTGCCATTGACGTTCAGAGGAGCGGCAAGGCTATGGTACAACCGTTTGCCAACAAAGTCAATCCACAGCTTCAGCGATTTAAGTTACTTCTTCGTGAAGGGATTCTCCAGTAGCCAACCCCTTCAGAAGACCCCGTTGAACTTGACCAACGTCAAGCAACATGAAGGAGAATCACTGCGAAACTCCATGAAGCGCTTCCAACAAGAGAAGATCACGATCAGAGGTCTGGACCCGAAAGAGGAGTTCACAGCCCTGCTGGGAGGCGTAAAGGATAAGGAGCTAAAAAGGTCTTTGGCGAAGCATACACCTAAGAACCTGGCCGAGTTGAGAGCTCGGTGCAATAAGTACATCAAGATGGAAGAAACCCTTCAAGCTGATGGAGCAGAACCAAGCCTCGTACAAGAGTAACAAGCACACTCAAATTTTGTAATTTTTGCTCTTAAGCACTTTTAAGTTGTAACTCCTCATCCTAAGCTCTCCAGAGGATTTTATTTATGAAAAATGTGTAAGTTGGTTTACGGCATTTGATAGGAATTCTCTTGTTTGGTAGCTTCAGTTTTGCCGAAGGGATACAGTCGAAGGTCACAACCTCGGTTGGGAGCTCAGGCCAAGGCCGAGCGGACCTGACCGAAGGTCCCTAACTTGGTTGGGAGCTCAGGCGAAGGCCGAGCTGATCTGACCAAAGGCCACCACCTCAATTGGGAGCTCAGGCTAAGGCTAGGTAGACCTGACCGAAGGTCACAACCTCGGTTGGGAGCTCAGGCTAAGACCGAGCAGACTTGACCGAAGGTCCTTACCTCGGTTGGGGGCTCTAGCTAAGGCCGACCTGACTTGACTGAAGGTCATATCCTTGGTTGGGAGCTCCGACCAAGGCCGAGCGGACCTGATCGAGGGTCCTTACCTCGGTTGGGAGCTCAGGCAAAGGTCGAGCTGAGCTGAATGAAGGCCACCACCTTGTTTAGGAGCTCAGGCTAAGGCCGATCAGACCTGACCGAAGGTTAACTTCGATTGGGAGCTCAAGCTAAGACCAAGCGGACCTGACCGAAGGTCCTTACCTCGGTTGGGGGCTCTGGCTAAGGCCGACCTGACCTGATTGAAGGTCACATCCTTGGTTGGGAGCTCTGGCCAAGGCTGAGTGGACCTGACCGAGGGTCCTTACCTCGGTTGGGGGCTCAGGCCAAGGCCGAGCGGACCTAACCGAAGGTCTTCACCTCGGTTGGGAGCTCAGGCCAAGGCCGAGCGGACCTGACCAAAGGTCACAACCTCGGTTGGGAGCTCAGGCCAAGGCCGAGTGGACCTGACCGAAGGTCCGCACCTCGGTTGGGACCTCAGGCCAAGGCCGAGCCGACTCAACCGAAGGTCACAACCTCGGTTGGGAGCTCAGGCCAAGGCCGAGTCGACCTGACCGAAGGTCCTCACCTCGGTTGGGAGCTTAGGCCAAGGCTGAGAGGACCTGATCGAAGGTCACAACCTCGGTTGGGAGCTTTGGCCAAGGCCGAGCGGACCTGATCGAAGGTCCTCACCTCGGTTGGGAGCTCAGGCCAAGGCCAAGCTGACCTGACCTAAGGTCATAACCTCGGTTGGGAGCTCAAGACAAGGCCGAGCGGACCTAACTGAAGGTCACCACCTTGGTTGGGAGCTCAGGCCAAGGCCGAGCGGACCTGACCGAAGGTCTTCACCTCGGTTGGGAGCTCGGGCCGAGGCCGAGCTAACCTGACCGGAGGTCTCGATCGTAAGAAAAACTAATGTCGAAGCCGAAAGAATAAGGCCGAAGGGACACATGAATGAGAAAGAATGACGAAAAACTTGGTTTCTCCCATAGGAAGAGCCTCCTGGTGAGAGTAAGGGGGCTTTTGATGCGGCCAAATTGATTGTCCAGTAAGGTGAGAACACGTGGTATCTAAGGAGAGGACACATGTCGCTCACCTGTTAGAGGCTGCAAAGAGTCTGATCGCGTCAACCGCGTGAAGAGAATATTCCCCATGAAGGGGATAAGACGTATCCGAGTAGGACTCGAAGAGGAAATGAGGCGGACCCGAGGAGGACTCCTCCAAGGGAAAGAGAAACCCTAAACCCTAAGGACTATAAGAGGGGGTCCGGGAGGAGAAAAAAAGTATGCAGAAAAACCCTCACCATTACCCTTGCGAAAAGCTGTGCGGTCGATCTCTAACTTGGGCGTCGGAGGACTAACCCTAGATAAACATCCGGGCCTCTGCCTTCTGTATTTGTGCAGGATCAGCTTATACGGATTTTCGACAGCAGCAATCCCAAAACCAATGCAACCTAAAGAAACCAAATAATATCAATCTCTACGGACAAATTGCCCTTGTAAAAGTCAAAAACCCTCCATGGGCAGCTAGTTCCTCCCACAGCTTGATGTTTTTCTTTGTAAATAGTCTGTTCAGCTATAATACCAAAAATATGGCATTCAATATCAAGTAGCTGTGGCAATTCTTCTAAGCCGTAGTAATTAAAGACTTTGATACTTGGCTTCAAACTGTCCTCACCAATAGAAGGATCAGCAGAGCCGTGGATCCTCCTCCTCTTTTGACCTCCCAGTGCAGATTCTTCGACATAACTCCCAGCTAATTGAACATTTGCATCATTGGACAATTCTGAAGCAGTTTGAACATTCTCTGATACGAATGGATGATGCAAAAGCATGGCAGCGGTCCATCTGAAATTGCTGGTCCTCACAAAACACCTCTTCAAGAAATCCTTCCCTTCTTTGGACATCTCACTCGGGGTCTCGGGCAATTCCCTGCTGGAGCCGATCAGAGAAAGAAGCTCATAAACATCCATGTCAGACTTGCAATTCCAGGCAGGTTTCCCACTAATCATCTCAGCCACAACGCACCCAAGAGCCCATATATCAGAGGGGGCTTCCTGTTCCTTGCGCAAAACAGATTCCGGTGACATATAAAGAGGGGTTCCTCTCAAACCCAAACAACAACACTCTTTCTTCCTCTTCCTCTGTTCTATCATAGTATTCTTGGCGGAACCAAAATCAGCAATCTTCGCGACATAGTCATCTGAAGAAGAAGAGAAGCAAAGCACGAGCACAATATTCTGGGGCTTGATATCGCAATGAACGTAACCACCATCATGAAAGACCCTGAAGAATCGAGCGGGTGTAACGCCTAACGTCGGCTTCAGGCAACCCGCCACGGGAGTTCTTAATCCGAGAAGCTAGGGTGCCACCAGAGGCATATTCTAATAAGACATTATAGGTTAGCTTACCATTCTCCGTAGTGATCTCGTCACCGTAGCAGCGAAGAATGTGAGGGCATCCTTCGAACCTGGTAAGTATCTCCCTCTCCTGAAGCGTTCCGGAGCGCGAGACTTCAGCCCATTTCACAGCCATTAATGGTGGAAGATGGCTATGACGCTTGTTGAATTTCTGTTTAGCAGTGGCCAAAGAAACAGTGCCTTAGCTTCCTCGATCAATGGTTTTGCCTCTCATCCACATTCCTCCTTGGCTCTGTTGCACCATCTTGGAGTGTACTCTGATTGATTTAGGGTTTCTTACTCTCAAGGGAGTAGTAGTTAGGGTTCTTACTTTCAAACAAAGAGCTAAGTATTACATTCGCTGCGAGAAAGAAGTCTAACGATGTAAAATGGAGAATCGAAGGTGTTCGCGGAGTGATAATTTATGGAGAGTAATCAACGAACTCGTGCACGGATGCCCTGTTCCAAATATCCCGCTTTCCTATTACGGCGGTACAGGGTTAACATCAATCTGGACCGTTCAAATGGGAACAAAAGAAAATGCGAAAAATTAGACACTATGTTTCTTAACCGCTGATCTGTTGTTGGTGATAATAGGTTGTCATGGGAGATTTTTTTATCTTTTACTTTTATAAACCATTAGTTGGAAAATTGGGTTTTGACTCGCGAGTCATCTAAGTTAAGTCAAAATTTTCGAAAACCTTATCAAAAGTTGTGTAAACTAGGTCGGGGTAAAAAATGACAAGAATCAGTTTCAGTCACAAATTTGTCTGAGTGAAATGAGAATTGATCTTTTCACCTAAGTCACAACAAAATCGAAGAATCTGGTCATTCTAGGAAACCTATTAAATTGTTCCTATTGGGCTGTGTGAAATGGTAAAACCCCTCAGTTCTACTTGTTTGATAGTTCATTGAGAGAAAAAGAAACTCTAACTCCCTCTAGAACTTCTTGACAACTAACGTCCATGATTCCATGAAGCATCCTTTTCTTCTTTCTAGTTTATTGAATTATTCTTAAAAACAAACTGTGTACATAAAGGAGTATATACAACCTATAATACATAGAATATATATCTATTTAATTAGCTATATTTGTCCTCATGAATGACCCCCCAACCCTTCTTTGGAGGGGGGTGGAGATGAGGAGGAGGATTCCGTTTATGTTTTTTCCATCGATGAACCATTATTCACTTATAAACAGAAATTTTAGATAGACACTATGTACATTACATATACAACATAAGCTTCATGAAATATATACCAATTTTCAGTGAAGAACAAATTTCATGATGTGTTTTTTCTTGTATTTTTATGATTTTTTCATAATTTTATTATATATTTTTTTAATGTTTTAATGATTTATATATTTTTTATATATAAAAATAAGAACAAATGTGACTCGCTTAGACTAGGTTTGACCAAGCCGATAGGACCTAGTCACCAAGTTTTTTGAATGGCAAGTCGAGTCAAAAAAGCTGATTTTCCAACTATAGTCGAAAGAGACAATATACTTTTAGAATGAGGCAAAAACCATAAATGATGATAAGTTTTTTATTAACCAAAATACAATAAGGTTTCGAGTCAACAACTTGGTCTAACCAACCATGTTGGTTCCACCAAGCAAAACCCTTATTTTATTTTTGGGGAAGGGTTTGCTGCGCTAGGCTACGTGGCCCTTGTGCACGCAAGGTGGAGGTGAGGCGTGCAGGGCATCCAATGGGAGGGACAATGTGGTCATCTTCCTACTCATGTGTGCATGTAGGGGACATTGCCGGATAATATTCTTTTTTCCCTTTATTTTTGTAATATTATCAAGCTCTCAACATTTTTTAAATGTTTGAACTTTGGAGCATAGTTGGAAAACCTTTTTTTTTTATACTTGACTTGCCCCTTTCAAAAAACCTGATGAGTTGGGCAACTGTAGTCAGAGCGTGTCATTTTTATTTTTCTCCTTAATTTTTTTTTTTTCTATTAATACCTTCTCTTTTCTCTTTCTTCCAATGAGAAGGGATTGAGAAGGAAGAAAATGGAACAATATTGAAGACAACAAACAAAAAATTTTAAAATTTTATTTAGAGACCAAATTTATGGTCTATGAGTGTAGTATATGGCCCAATAAAAAAAAAATGGACGCGATTCACATGACTTGGCAAAAACACCAATGTACCGAAAGTCTTTGAATTGATCAAAAGATCCATCCAATTGGCTAAAACTTACTACAGGAATGTTGGGCTTGGGCATAATCTTTTCAAAGATTTGAAGGACTGAAACAATCCCACGCTAGGATTGTCGTCAAGAGTGTGCCCCAACCTCCATCATCCTTCGCCAACCATCTTCCTCTTCAACACTGTTATCCGGGGTCTCGCGCGTGCCCGTCGTCCTGATTCCCTCTGTACTTCTGTCTTCTTACTGAAACGGATAGCTGACTTCTATCTTCCTCCTAATACATTCAACTTTACTTTCCTCTTCCAAGCTTGTGCCAAAGTGGTAATCAAGAAGTCTTTTGGAATGGACCCGTTCGTCCTCAATTTGATGATCCAGCTCTACTCGGTTTGTGAGAAACTGCAAGACGCACAACTGGTATTCGATAAAACGGGTGAATCTAACGAATGGAGAAATTTAATGGCTCTTGATGTTTTTGAAGAAAATGCTAGAAAGAAATGAGGTTTCATGGAATAGTCTGAACGGTGGGCCGTTCATGTTTGGTTATCTTGATGATGCGCAATGTCTCTTTACCCACATGCTCAAGAGGAATCTGGTCTCATGGGTTGTTATGATCTCCAGATATGCTCAACATAAGCAGCCAATGGAAGCTTTAGTTTTATTTGGGGAGATGCAACTACTAAATCAGGAACCGAATGCTGCAGTTCTGGTAAGCGTTCTTTCTGCCCGTTCTCAATTAGGAGCTTTGGATCATGGGGTTTGGATTCATTCTTACATTAAAAGGAACCATACAAATTTTTATTCGATAATTTCTGCAGCTCTCATTGAGGTGTACGCAAAATGCAGTAACATCAATCTAGCAATGCAAGTCTTTCATTAATCAAGAGAAAAGTATGTTTCTGCTTCTATATCAGCCATTGCTGGGTTGGCACTCACTGGCCAAAGCGAGGAAGCACTTTCGGTCTTTGAGCAAATGACGAGTGAGGGCCTTACAACGGATAGTTTTTCCTTCACTGCAGTTTTGTGTGCTTGCAGCCACATGGGTTCGGTGGAGAAAGGTTTCCACTACTTCAATTTAATGCTTGTGTTCACAGGATCAATCTAGATTTGGATCACTATGCCTGCATGTTAGATCTTCTTGGCTGTGCAGATTTGTTGGAGGAAGCAGAAAGGTTCATAGCTTGCATGCCAATAAATCCAGACCATGTAATATGGAGGGCCCTCCTTGGCGCATGCAGGATCCATGGGAATATGGAGATGGGTCAAAGGGTGGGGAGTTTTCTGATAGAATCTGATCGAGACCATGGTGGACGTTACATTCTTCTTTCAAACATTTATGCAGAGTAAAGGAGATGCTGCTAAGGAAGTTATGAGAACTATGTGAAGAAGAATTAAACGGGTCCCTGGGAGTAGTTTGATCAAGGTAGATGGTGTTGTTCATGAGTTTGTAGCAGGAGATAGACCCCATGACAAGACTGATGAGATATATTTGATGTGGGAAGACATTGCTAGGGAGATAAAGGAAGTTGGGTATTCGACAGAGACAAAAGCGTTCATGTTTGATATGGAAGAAGAGGAAAAAGAAGCTGTAATTGGGTACCACAGTGAAAAACTGGCTTTAGCTTTTGGATTTCTTTGCACAGAGCCTGGATCAATGCTTCGAAATTGTGAAGAATATTTGGGTTTGTAGGGATTGCCATTCTGCTATTAAGCACATTTCTATGGTTTTTAAAAGGAAAATTGCAGTTAGAGATAAGAATCGGTTTCATCATTTTGAGGGAAGGTCTTGCTCCTGCATGGACTACCGGTGAGCAAGTTACCTATTTTGGAGTAGAATGTACTGGTGAGCAACTCACTCCATGTTTGGCTCCCTGAGCAAGGGAAAGGGAGAGGAGAAGATCCATACATTGAGTTCGAGGAAACAATGATGTACTAAGGCCAGTTGGATACACAAAGATGCGCACAGGAATTTTACAATGTAATTGAGAAGAGGAAAAAATAATTCTTTTGTTATTGAATCACTACAAAACTTGGGATACAAGTTTTCAGGAGCTGAATCTTCTGGCTTTGGTTTCCCTAACTGATCAAAGAAGGCAGGGAAAAGGACATCTATAAACTTAATCTTGGTTTATGAGCTACAGGAAAGAATTGTTATACTTCTTGATCTATTGCTTGTGTGTAAGTTTGAACAGTTCTGGGCAAGTGAATATGATAAGTTAGGCATGCTTTCCAGCATGTGGATTGGATTGGGAAGAGTTTAGAAAATACCACAATGCATGTCTGACAACAAATACATCTGTGGAGTTCACCTTTTTGCTTTATATCCTCACTGTGAGATTAGATGGGTGTCCTGGTGTTCAATAGCAACCTGTTTCTTTCCAGATTTTTCTTTTGTAAATTTACCCAGGGGTAAAGCCACTGAATTTAATCTAATGGATTTGATGGAAGCTTAGCAGAGCTCGAGAAGATATTTGAGATTGCAATAAATGGATCAGATGATGAGAAGATGTCTGCTGCTACCATTCTTTGTGGGGCATCTCTAATTCGTGGTTGGCATATACATGTATTGAGACATTTCATTCTTTGTTCAATAAATGTTTTTTGGACTTGAAATGTAGCTTGGTTATGTTTTACTTACCTCAGCAGTTAGCTTCTTGTTTGACTTGACAGAATGTAAATAAAATAAATATTATTCAGCATTTTTCTTTTGGGAAGTGTGGGGGTTTTTTTTCCCCTACTCTTGTTCGACTTTTACTAGTAGACATTGTTTTCTTTTACAAGAACACACTGTTCAGTTTGTTATAAGATTGCTGTCACCTCCCGTTCCTGCAGATTTTCCTGGGAGTGAAAGCCATTTAATGCATTATGCTCCAATGTTGAATGTTGTTCTTATTGGAATAGCATCAGTTGATTGTGTTCAGATTTTCTCATTGCATGGCTTGTTAGGTTCATCTTTGCCAACCCCAATGTCTCTCCCTGAACTCGTGATAGTCTCAATTGAATTCAACAACTCAACTCCAGCAACATAAAATATGTATATTAAAAGAAAAAAGAAGAAACTAAATCTCAACTAAGCCTTATCCCAACTACATGGGTTCAGCTACATGGCTCCTGTTTCCCTATAAACAATTTTAGAAAAATAGTTCTTTTACTTAAATGAGGGAAACAGACACTGCAATTCACCATGTGTTGGTGTTAACCCATTTTTTGAACTCATGTGTAGGAACCATTAATCATGGTTGAAAGTATTCTCTCACCTGATCTTGGTGATGAATGCACAATTATATATGCATGTAGATAGGGAGCTCAAGAAGTTGGTTGAGACCTTCCATTCGACTGGCCTACCCAGAATTCCAATCTAGAAGGAACTTATGTTTTACATAGGATAGTGCCTCGACTTTAGTGGGGAAAAAAAAAAAGAATTTGCAGTCTTCGAGGAATTACAGAGTCAATGAAGGTTCATGTGCTGCAATGTGCTTGTGCTTTGATCTATGATTTTGGGATTTACCCCCACTAGAGGTGTCCTTCCAATGTTAATTGTGCTGATGGGCCATATTACAGGACACAGTAACCTGGAAATATTTCTGAAAAAAAAGGATGAGGGAAGCAACCCTGCTGCCAATCTGTCGAATGTTGAGGAACAGATCAAAAGAATTCTGGCTGCCACTGGTGTCGATGTTCCAAGCCTTGTTGCAGGCCTTTTTTTGTTACGATCTATCAATTTCTGAAGTTTGGTTTGAGGAGCATTCCCTGACACCCAATAAAAAAGTTATTCATCCCTGCCTCAACAGCATTCATAGCATGTCACTGTACTTTAGAACTAGGAAAACAGCATGCCATGGGTCACTGCTGAATGCCATGCTAGAAATAATTGATATTATCAAGATTTTATTTTGATGCTATTCAAAATGCTAAAAAAAAGTTTTGGAAAGGGTCCTGATCTGACGAGGGGCTCGGACACCTGATTTTGGGTTTTAACTATCAGATTGGTTTAGGGGAGGAGAGGATCTATGCCAATATAATGTGGTGATGTCTTAAAAGTTGGTTCTAGATTAACATAAAAGCAACACTCAGAATCTTAATCATCCAATTTATCATGTTATTTCGAATGATTGATTAGGATACAACCAACAGACTAAAAAAGTGGGTCTTCAGATGTAGACATGGAATCAACTGATCCATTGAACATTGCTTCTCCTCCCTTGCTTTCTTCCCCCTCCCCCACCCCCCCCTCCAAAATGCCAAGCCACTTACAGTCTTAAGTCATCCAGTCTATCATATTATTTTGAATGGTTAGACAAAATACAGCAAAGACTCCTGGGATTAGACAATTTAAAGACAGGCCAGGCGTGATACTGGAAAAATTAGATGTTTTCGTGAAACTGGTAATAGGAATAAGAATGTGCTGCCCTTTTGGAGGATATTTCTTGGCTTCACTTATTAGTCATTCTTATACTTCTTTCCTTTTTGGCTGGCAGGAGGAAGCTCTCCAGCTACACTTCCACCACCCCTGGCTGCCGATGTGAGCTTTACAATAAACTTGATGGAGCCTCAGAATTCTTTCTCAACCTGGCAGGCCCAGCCTTGGAGACCCTTGCAGCTGGTTGTCCATGGCCTTGCATGCCAATTGTGGCCTCTTTGTGGGCCCAGAAAGTTGAGCATTGGAGTGACTTCCTTGTCTTCTCTGCATCTCGGACTGTCTTCCACCACAATAGTGATGCAGTGGTTCAGCTCCCGAAGAGCTGCTTCACAGCTACACTTGGCCTGAATGCTTCACCAATCTCCAACTTTCTGGTGTTGGGGCACTTCTCAGTCATGGCTTTGGCCATTTTCCATGGAGGCTTCTCCCCTGTTGCCCCTGGGATCCTTTATAGGAGTGTATTGGTCAATCAGAGATATCAACATATTCATGACAGAAGGCAGACTTTGATGCAGTCTGTGACAGAAATAGCAGGTGACGGGCTATTGAAAGAGAATGGAGAAATTGAAGAAGACCGAGTATGGAATGAGATAAGGCCAGGTTTCAGTCGCGGCAGTAATGACTCGGGTAAAGGTTGCAGCTTCACTGGGGGCTTAATTGGTGTGGTTATCTGGTGGCTCGAGTCTGGTTCAATCCTTGATCAAAGAAACTCTTCCATCTTGGTTTATATCTGCACATGGGTCAGAGCAGGGCTCGAGTCTGGTTCAATCCTGAGAGATTATGCACTGGCATACTTTACGGTACTTTGTGGAACATTTTCTTTGGATGTCAACTCAAAATCTTCTGCCTCAAAGCGGCGGCCAAAGATCCTTGGGGCTCACATAGTTCCAGGCAAGTGTGATTGATGGGAAGATCTCACTTGGTTGTGATTTAGTCACTTGGCAGGCCTGTGTGTCGGGGCTTGTGAGCCTGATGGTGGCATGCACTCCCACGTGGGTGTTGAAGGTGGAGATGGATGTCTTGAAGAGACTAAGGGATTGAGGCAATGGGATGAAGAGGAACTTGCCTTGGCTCTGCTTGGAAGAGGGTGAGGTGGGGCAATGGGTGTTGCTACTTCACTGATAATCGAGAGTGAACTATAAATCTTCTTTCAACAACGTTTTATGGGGGTGATGATTGTACGGTTAACGTTGTCCAACACTAGTGTGAATAGGTGAGGGATCTGATGTTTGTATCTTATGGAAGTTTTGGTCTTGCTAGGATTCTTGTGAAAGCAGGGGATGGGGGAGAGGGAAGGAGGAAGTAGTTATTATTAATAGCACTTGCTATGCTATTCTTCATTGCTTCAAATCAATATGAAATGCAAATGAAAAATGTATCCTGAAATGAATATAACAGTCTTGATGGATTTTGGAGTTAAAATAGCTGGATCCTTTGTATCCAGTTAGTAGGCCTCACTTTCAATCATAAATGGGTTTTGCTGGTTTCAGTTCTAGGTGAAAATTTAAGATCCGAAACCATGGTATACTGAACTGCTCTGAGTCTCTGACTATCAAATGTTGGGGAGCCCTCCTACACACATAAATGTCTTCTCTAAATAATGTGCAAGGAAATAAATTATTTGTCACGCATTTGGCTAGGATCACTACTAAGAAAAATGCTCAAAATTCAAGAATTGGCTTGTAGTTCAATTCTGAATTTTGGGTCCAATTCTAGAATTCAGCATATGTATAGCCTTCGAAACACGATTTCAATTCTGAACTCATCTGAGAATCAGAATCCAAAACCAAACAGTCTTAAAACGTTGCAAGTTTAACAAAATTTCTCTAGGCCATGGTTGTGTTTCCGAACCCCTAGGTCTAACCATAGATTGCAGTTTGCCCTGGAGTTAATGGGGGTGGAGAGGGATTAAGAAAGCTTGAATCAATTCATCATATTAGTAAGAGTTATAGTAAAATATAATAATTATATAAAAGATACAAGAGATAAAAGATAGCTGCAGGTGACAGAAATTGAAATGTTTCGATGGGTCATAAGTAAAAGATTTAAATAGATTTTTTTTTTTCTAAAAAATTTCAGGGAAAATCTTGTTGTAACCAAGATTTACCAAGCCTAATTAGGGTGTCACACCATTAAATTCCAATTTTATTCCATATTATGGGGAGTGGGAGTGGGAGTGGGGGTGGGGGTGTAGAACAAAAACCCACCTTTTAGAAGCTACAGAAAGAGTGAAAACCCTGTCTTTCTTTTGC
This sequence comes from Macadamia integrifolia, assembly GCF_013358625.1. Lineage (NCBI taxonomy): Eukaryota > Viridiplantae > Streptophyta > Magnoliopsida > Proteales > Proteaceae > Macadamia > Macadamia integrifolia. The sequence continues at coordinate 17,913,343 of NC_056559.1, read as the reverse complement.
TAAACTAATAGCTGTTTGTACTCTCATATCTTCTTGTGAATTTTAAAGCTGAGGATAGCATAAATTTAAAACAAAGGGGTTGTTCCTGTGAGAACATTATAAGTTCCAAACAGAAAGCTTCAGGAAACCATGACCGAGGGAGTACAAATTTGGGCTATAGAGAGTACCATACGCATTTCTGAGGCATTGCTGCTGGTTATTGGTCTTTGATTTGAATCCATAGTCGCAGGGTTCATTATGCCTGTGTTTTGATTTTTGGGGATACCCAGTCGCCTCTCTATATATTGTTTCTAATTTTTTGGGTTAGAGATTGTTTCTCATTTGAGCTATAGAGAGTATTGTACGCATTTCTGAGGCATTGCTGCTGATTATTGGTGTTTGATTTGAATCCATAGTTGCAGATTTTGCCACCCCTCCCCCCTTCTTGTCTGTGGGTTCTGTTTTCTAATGTTGTTGGCATGAGGTTTATTTTTTATTTTTCTTTTAGTCTCTGTTTCAGTGCATGCTTGATCCTGTTTGGGTTGTTCCTAAGACTGTTCAAACTCCAATTTTCCCCCTCCCTCATTTGTGATTGCAACCCTCTCTTGATAAGTAGTTCGGTAGTGTTACTGTACCTTACTGAACTGAGCACCCATTTCCTTTTTCTTATTTGTAGAACTAAGCTACTAGGTACTAGGTAGAGTGCATCTGTTCCCCCTCAAATTTCCCTAATGTATTGTTCAGATTCCTTTTAATTCTAGGGGATCTGGAAGCATACTTTGCCATGGATTGAGTAAATTTCATATGGTTTTTCATACATATATTTTGGTTGTTCATCCAATGTTTTGATTTGAAGCTAATTGGAAATTTGCCCACGGTTTCTTGATGTTTTTTAGGTTAAGTCTGTAAAAGAATTGAGTGGGCAGATTTGCCAGATTTTCTTTAGGTTTGACTTGATGGGGGGGGGGGGGGGGGCGGTGGAATTTGTCTTCTTTTCCTGAATCGGCTGAAAGGACCCCTTGGAAAATCTACTTATGTTATGGAGATAAGGGCAGGCATATATTATCACTTCAACATGAATACCTCGGGACTTACATTGGTAACCCCGACAAATATTGTTAGAGACATGGTTTGTGACACATATAATACAGTTATCAGGCATGTCCCCGTAGGCCATACGGTGAAATTTAAGGTGAAGTGTATACTTCCGAATAACCAGGATCTGGAGGTCGATAAGGATAAAGTTGTGTATGAGATGTTTGCACTGAATTCAAAAGTTGATTGCATTAACCTATATGTGTATGATCTATTTGTTGATGAAAACCCATCCTATACATACATAGTAAATACCTTCCCCTGTGAATTGGTTGAAAGAGAGGATGAAACCATAGTTGGACAAATAGAAGAAAATCTAAGTTTTTCAAACAGTGTTGTTTGACAAAGTCAAAGTGGATATGGTGAGGATGTACAACAAAGTCAAATTGGTTTTGGTACTATTATCCGACAAAGTCAGACTGGATATGGTGCTATTGTACAACAAGAACAGAGAAATTGTCATACCAGGACAAAGCATCAACTGAGAAGTGATGGAAAATCTTTTAGGGCTTCCAGTAGTAAAGGGACTTGTGGGACTGATATTGGGAATAATGCAGTCAATAGTTATCCCACTGATAAGGGTAGTGGTGGGATTGAAGTGATTAGTGATTGTGATGAAGATAGTGACAAGTAGTGGAAATGTCCTAATGACGATGAAAATAGCTTGGAAGAGATTGATGGTGATTAGGATCTTGAGGTAGAATGACATTTTATCTGACCATCGGGATGATGTAAGAAGGGAGTAGTTAGGTAATAAGGTCCATGATGTACATGATAGTTCGTCTGATTATGATTCAGATGATAATTACAGACCATATGTTGACAATATTAATTATGTTGGTAATGAGAAAAAAAAACATTAGATGTTTGAATGATTTTTGATGATGTGCATCACTTCAGGTTTATATTTAGAGACTATGTAATTCAACAAGGTTTTCAAATTTTGAGAGTTAAGAATGAGAAGACCAGGGTAAGAGTTGTATGTGCCTCATCAGGATGTACATGGAGCATATATATGCTTCACCTTGTGATAAAGGAGCTACATTTATGATCAAATCAATGTGTAAAGAGCATTGTTGTAGGAGAGTTGATGAAAATAGAAATATTACATCCACACGGGTAGCTTCTCATCTTGCAACACAATTAAAGGCAGACTCAGATATAAAGACTAGTGCAATGGCTGAATATTTCATGGATAATTTTCGGATCAAAGTCCCTTACCTGACACTGTACAAAGCTAAGAAGAAAGCATGTGAGATGAATGAAGACAGCCATTCGAAGTATATGCCAAGCTACCAACTTATGGTGAACTGATCAGAGAAAGAAATCCAGGGACCAGTTTCATGAAAGGAAGATAATGTCAGATCCCCCTGTGTTTAAAAGACTATTTGTTTGTTTTAAAGCATGTATAGATGGTTTTTTGAATGGGTGCAGACCATGAATAGGTGTTTTACTGGCTGCAGTAAATGTTGATGGGAACGAAAGATTGTTCCCAATTGCCTATGGTGTGGTAGAAAGTGATTGCAAAGAAAGTTGGCACTTCTTCCTCAGCAATTTGTATGCCGCTCTACACGCAGCCAATCATCACAATCCCATCACTTTTATATTTGATAAACAAAAAGTATGGTACATGTATTCCCACACTTATAATAGTATACTTATTTAATCAATATCATAATGAGGAATATGTTATAGGGACTATGTGATGCTATCTCTAATACATTCCCGAGATGTCATCATAGATGGTGTAGTAGACATCTATATCAAAGTTTCAAGTCACAACATCCAGAAAATGTGTTTTTGAAGATGTTAAATCTTACTGTTTGTATATATGATGCTTATCAGGTCACTTTGAAATGTCAACTATAGTGACAAAATGCTGTCAATTATTTTTTACTCATGTTGACATGCTTTCATTCTACCTGATGCTTATTAAGTTGAAACTCTAAAACTGGTAACAAAGAAGCAATTGATTAAAATGGTTAAAAGTACTCCAAATAAATTCCGAACAAGTACTCTAACTGAAGAAAACTATTCTTCGTGTGATTTGTCACACTATTTTACCCATACAAATTTTACAAGTACTCCAACAAAGAAAACAATTACAAACTGACAGATGGGCTTCATTGATGTTGTCAACTTCTCTATCTCATCCAATCTAAACTTCTCAATTCCCAGCTCTTGTTGCAACCCTTGTAAGACTTCTCGCAAGACTTGCAACTCCTCTCGCAACTCACGGACCTCAGCTTGCAAGCCATGGACCTCCTATTGCAACTCTTGCAACTTACATGTGGGATTGTTTATTGGTACTTCTCTGTTCGGCAATTCAGTTCATGGTGCATTAATGGGATCACACCAAGTGAGGAAGTTACTTCCATGCAATTCTGGACAGCTGTAAAAGAGTCAATTCGAATTATCATGTCTCAGATATCCTAATGACAGCTTTTCGATTACATCTACACCTTACGAATTTATACTTCAATGTATCAACCTCGCTGCAACCAACACTTGAACTAGACATTTATCTACAAATAACAGAAATTAAAATCAATACAAGTGAACATAATTGATTTTCTGTATTGAAATCCACATACCTAGTGAAAATGTAGACATGATGCTTGAAAATGCCAACTAAAAAGCTAAACTAAAAGTCTACCTAAATACCTAAAATAAACAACTAATTGCTACACCAAAATCATTTCTAACAAGGTGGCACCATTTTTCCCTTCTTTTTTTTTAAATAATATTTTAACTTACCAAAAGTAGTAATAATCTATAGCAGAAGAATGCACCAATTCTTGAGATCTCACTGTATGACCATTGAAGTTTACTTTCATGTTTTCTAATTTTGAAGGGGGGGGGGGGGGTTTGGGGGATTGAGGACATCCATTTACATCTTTATTTATCGAGGAACTATCTCACCATAATATAATTCACCATGTAATTGAATTTCTTAGTCCTTTACTAGACATTTGGGTCAATTAATTTGATTCAATATCCTTGTCCTTCCTAAGATGTTTCAAGTTTCAGAAAAAAGGGAAAACAAAACAGAAAAGGTCATTGTTGATTTCAAGCTGAAATAAGTTGAAAGGAAGTTTCCATTGCATGCATAGTGTCAATGTGATTGAGTTGGTTGTGCAAAAATGTCCATGGAAGGAAAAATGTCTAAGCACTCTTTTGGTTTTTCTGTAGCCATATATCTCTTCTGATCCAGCAGAATAACTTCTATTTCTCAGAGTTGCTTGTGCCGTTAAAACAAAATTCCATGCATATTTGAGGGAGAACAAACGATTCCTCTTGTTTTCATTACCTCACCTGTTCATGTGGCAAGTGTCTATTCAAGCAACCACTGGCGGTTACTAGATTCTAGGGCACAGAGCAGAGCAACATGATCAACGCTCCCATTTGCAGGTAAATGATAAGTTGAATCAATGCACTCACCTCTAACTTTCGAGGGCAAAGAGAAATGGAACGAAGAAAGGTTGCAGCATGTGAGTTCTGCTTGCAGAGATATTGGAAGGAAGATAGCTTGCGGAAAGTAACCGCGACCTTCACTTCATCGATTTGAAATCTAGGGCTCCAAATCGTGGAGAGAACTGAAAAAAATGAGAACCGAGAACATAATCTAGGGCTCCAATCACGACCGTGTGAGCTTCAATGAAGAAGACGATGTGAGAAATGGGAGAAATTGCAGGTTCTTGTCTTCTTCTTCATTCGGTTCAGCGAGAAAGGAGAAGGGGAAGTGGAGCTAATCGAGAAAGTATGGTAGGGAGAAGAGGGGTTTATTTCATTAAGGTATATTGGGTATTTCATGTTTGGGAGGATATTTTGAACATTATGAGAAAAAACCGACTAACTAAACTGCCATTTCAAACAGTTGAGGACGTTAGAATCTTTTTATTTGAGGGAAGGCGAGTGATATTTTTAGAAAAGTTTGAGGTCAATTTGATATTTTAACATAGTTCAAGAGAGGGGAGTGCTATTTCCTCTCTTTTTCTTTTTTTTTGATATATTTGTAGTGTAGAAGTTATGGTGTAGTAGGGAAGTGGGGATTTTAGAGTTGTGTCGGTTGTAACCATTTTGTAGCAGAGCAGTATAAGTATCATCCCATCATGTGACTAAAATTAGTGTGCAGTCCTTAATTTGGCTGCAGCCTGGGTTACAATCAAGTAGCTGCAAGCTGGCAACCAAGACTACTAATCATCTTATTTCTATTTTTAGCATGGACCATCCTGTATTAGTACCTAAGAAGCCCTTGTGAAACAAAACAGTATAGTTGTAGGAACCCAGAAGCTCCCACACCCCACACTCCACACTCCACACTCGCTTCAGTACGTTCAAGTGACTGAAGATCCATGGTCTAATAAAAATGCATTATTGATATCATTCTCTTCTTAAGTTGATGGCTGCAGTCATACAGGTATCTGTAGGTAAGACATTAAAACTGGCATCTTTAAATTGTGAATCAGAAGAATAAAACTTGTGAAAAAGATAATTTATTTACCATTGACAGCTAACGATCTGGGACATTCAAGCCCCCTTAATCATTTTGATTTGGTCCACCCACTCCAAGCTGTTAAGTACAGCTAAATATACCATAGTCCATACAAACTGAGACAATGCCCAATTTTTATTAGTTGTCAATATCAAGTTAAGACCTAATTCAATTAAATACTCAATATTGGCATGCATCCTAGTATTTTTTTTTTTTTTTCAAACACCTCTGTATGCCGTGCAAACTTTTTCCCATTTAGCAAGCTCCACTTAGACCAAAACTTGACATATCATAGTCCACAAAACTTGGGCTCCATTCGACCTGCCACGTGGCAGATATTCAGGTCTTTCAGATAAGTTTATCTCAATGAACTATTGCAACAAACCTTGGCCCTTATATTTAACTGCATGGCAGCAAAAGAAAAAACAATATGGGGAAAAAATGAGGGGGATGAGTAGGTGGCTTCCCTGTGCTCATGTCAAGACTCCTAAAAATCTTATTGCTAACATCTGAATACCATTCAGTTTTGGAACCAAAAAAAGAAAACTACTTCTACAGTTAGATATGATATGGAGCAAATAAAAAATAAGGAATAAAACATTAAAATTATGTGATATAACTGCAATGCATGTAGGTAATATGTAGGTCATGCTATTAATATTTCTGGAAAGAGAAGTATACGCTGACATAGTAGTGAATATTAGTCATTAACCATGAATAGCAGGCACCGACATTCAATTTCTGGAAGGAGTAAGTATACACAGACGAGTCTTCACCAAAAAAAAAAAAAGTATACACAGACCAGTTGTGGATGCCAAATCAAATAAAAAGTAGAGACAAAATATTTGTATCAAATCTGGGATCAACTATTCCATTCTTGGCTAAAAAGAAGAGGGAGAAACTGTTTTGGGGGGCTTAAGTGCACCAATTTATAGCAACTTGGGAGAGATCAAGCTACTGACAAAAGTAAAAAACCTAAAGGGCCATCCTCTAATATTATCAAATTGTATTTCACTTTCTTGATTTAATTCAAGATCATATGCAATGTGAGAAAGACGTCCGAAAAATGGCTTGATTTGAAAGATTATGGTTTTTCTTCCTCCATGTGATAAGCTAGACAGGACTGTAACAATATCAGAACTGTTAATCCATTGTACGGTATCCCCCACAGATGATTTCCTTATTGAGAATGTATGTTGCTTCACCCATGTCCCTTTCAACCAATCCTTCAAAATCCATACATTGTATGTATTGTTTATAATATGATCAATTGCTTGCACAAATGATAACACACCTCCAAGCTCCAGGAAAGAATCTGATATTGAAAAATCATGAACTGGAGATCGGATTAGGTGAAAGACCTCTGCACCTGCATCAAATGAAACTATGTGTACGGAGGAAGATCGAACAAGTCTGACACCAACAAAAAGCACGATCCCATTTACCGTTACTGCTTCTGAACAATGAAATTGCCATTTTTCATCTTGACCACTCAATGAAATTGAAGATCCATTGACACATTTCCATGTATTGCTGCCAGAACCCCCCAACGACAGCACCTCACATGTCAAAGTAATCTCATCCATCAGAAGGTGCACCAATTTATACATGCCAATTTCAGGAACATAAGTGAACCCACAATGAAGTTGCACAGAATCTAACTTAGTACTAGTAGTTGAAGGAAGGTTCACTCTTTTTTTAATCATCAAATTTGCCACAGAAAGGTGGTTTCCCTTAGATTTTTGGATTACCAAACCATTGCAGCAACCAATGATCTCTCCTTTGTTACCAAACTTCAAATCTTGTTTTGTACTCTTTTTGTCTTTCATCTCTTTGAAGTATGTTTCATAGATAAACTTTCCATTCAATAAAATTTCGATTTATGATCAAAGTCATCAAACCAGGAATGGAATGTTCCAGGTGGGATTGGATGAAAACAGGGTCATGGATTAGTCTGTACCATGACCTGCATACACTTATGAATTTATAAACTTCGTCAGCCCGAAGTCTAACAAGGATATTGAATATCACCTCTTCAGGAAGATCGGGCATGTCATTCTTCTTCAAACTGAGAGCTTTGGATGCTTTTGCGGCTGATGCTCTTGTTTCCACCTTCAATCTTTTCCTCATGGTCAGGTCTTGAGCTTTCCTGTTACAATATCATTTACTTAGTAACCAAGCTCAGCATTTCTGAAGAATAAAAAAAAGTTAAAAGTTATGAACATTGATTCTATTACAAACTACTTGAAAAATACACAAAAACAGCACACAGCTGAAAGCCCAAAAAAATGAATAAATAAATAAATAAATCAAAGAAAAGACAGCCTATCAATCCAGGGTGGGAGTAATTTATGGAATTATTATGAAAAATTTTACTCAGATAAGAAATTTAAGCATAATTAAAGATTGAAATACATGTAATCAAAAGCTAAATGGAAAAAAGTAATACATAACTTCAACATTGGACAATCAATGGGCAAAAAAAATTTAGTCTTTGAATTCTAAAGTGTCAAAATAGACAATAACAATAAAACAGAGAGAGGGAGAGAGAGAGAGAGAGAGAGAGAGAGAGAGAGAGAGAGAGAGAGAGAGAGAGAGAGAGAGAGAGAGAGAGAGAGAG
>NC_056559.1:17898102-17905134 GCF_013358625.1 Macadamia integrifolia | reverse complement strand
TTTTTTTAGGGTGGGGTGGGGTGGCATTTCATAGAGTGAGGGAGGAAGATTTGATCGGGCCCACCAAAGAATAAATAATTCAATTTCTAAAAATTCAGTGGTAATCTTGTAATTTCTGGGCCAATTAAGAATCCTTTTAGACTAAAATATCTGAATGGGGACAAAACAGGAATTAAACCAAAAGAAATTAGGGTATTTATTGTAATATCAGGGAAAAAGGGCTTAATTGTAAATACAATAAAATCCCATCTTCTCCCTCTCTTCAAAGCCGGGAGGGAGGACGGAAGATGGCTCTGGAGATGATGATCTCCTAGGGTTAGGATCACCCTTAATAGGACTTCCTTCAACCAATAATCTCAGGCCAGAAGATGAACCACTATACAGATAGATCAACATATCCAAAGTCGGTAGAGAGGGCTTTTACAGAACATTAAGAACAGAAAAGAGAGAGAAGATCAGAAGAGGAGAATGGGAGAAGACAGCAAAAGAAAATTCACAATTTCTAACATATATAATCCTTAATTGAGTTAAGGAACTTTTCACATAAAATCACAAACTACATTGCAGGAAGAGGACTGCAATCACCAAAAAAGAAGAAATATTGGGCATTCGAACACCCATAATCATTCACTTTTCCAACAATCTACCAATACTTTTAAAGAGAGAGAGAGAGAGAGAGAGAGAGAGAGAGAGAGGGAACCTGGCCAAAGCTGCTTGAAGGAGAGTAAAACAGGGTGAAGGGAAATTAGAAAATTTTAGTGTTTAAAAGCGAATAGGAAAGGGAGAGAAAATGAATCTTATTAAAAGGGATTGCTTAATATATAGAGATCGCAGATTCGCGGAGGGAACGGTTACGGAAGAGTTTTTTTTTTTTGGTTAAGGTACGGTATAGAGGTGATTTATTTGAGGTGATTTATCGGAATATATTTGGGCTCAAGACTTTAGATCAAGAAATGGATTGGACGTCAGGGGTCAGACCGGATGGTTTTGTATAAGGGTGTCAATATGTAACCAAAAAGTTTATTGGAATCGAAATCAATCGGTTATAATCGAATAGAACCACACCGTAGAAAATTGATCCGATTTTGGTTTTATAGGCCATAATTTCAGTTTGGAATCGAACTGAACTAAAAAACCGATGGTTAACCGGCACCTAATATTAAAGACATAAAGTGTTTTGAATTTCGATGGGTCTCTACGAAAAAAAGGGGAGAAAAAAAAAAAAAAAGAAGCAAAGTACTAACCGAGAAGGGAGCTTCACTTTCACACAATCACACTTCTTGATTTTCTAATTTCTAGGGTCATAGTTAATTAGTTATAATATGTGTAGTCTTTTACATAGAAAGTATATTGTCATTGGTAAAATAAATGTATTTGTCTTTAACTCTTTAGGAAATTTAGTATATATAGGATTCACACTAATTGTAGGATGCAAACCATTTTCTAAAACGACACTAATAATCCCATGTAAACCGATTGTGAGCCGAATAACAAAAACCAATTAAAAACCGTTGAAACCAGATGAAAATGATTTTGATTTCACCTTATTCCTATCCGGTGTGGTTTTGGTTTCACCTTATCAAAATGTAAACCGAACCGGAACCGAACAGAATAACCAAAACCACACCGTTTGACACCCTTAGTTTTGTAATTAATTTTGAATTTAAAGAAATATATATTTTTAAACCATTTTGCCCTTTATCCCACTATAGGTATAGGATTATGTGATTAATGTGTAATTCTAAATTTTTTATTTTTTTATTTTTTTGTAGGGAAGAAAAGATTTATTTATTGAAAACGGATTACACTCCTGGAATCTGAAACAATATCAGCAGATACACAGGGATCGGAATTGGGCCAAACTATCCTATCCAAAATAAATAAAGCCCTCATGGCAAGGGAATCAGCTACAACATTAATATCCCTTGGAATTAATTGATAAGATACCCTGTCCAAGTAAGTTTCTAGTTGCCGAATATCTGCGAAGATGGGGCCAATAGAAATTATAGGGTTCTTTGCACGCTCTGTAAGTGATGTGACCACCTCCATATTGTCACATTCAACAGTAAGATCAAAGATGCCTTCAGAGATAGCTTCAAGGAGTCCAGCCCTGATCGCCATTGCTTCCCCAACTAAAATGTCACCAAAGAAAACCGGATCAGAGACTGCTACCCCTGCCTTACCATATGAGTCACGAATAACAGTCCCTATACCACTCCGTTTTGTTTTTGGATCCAATGAAGCATCACAATTAAGGTTGAAACTTCCACGTGCAGGGGGGGGGTCCACGCCAAGGCTGGTGTTGATGTTGGTGGATGGAACATTGACCGCGAGAAATTCATCAAATCCACGTTGAGCTGCCACAATCACATGTTCAGGGGTACATCTTGATGCTGAAAATAGAAAACCATTCCGAGCACACCATAAATTCCAGCATATGAAAGTGCACAAAGATATTGCCTCTCTAGCATTTGCCTTTCCCATGCAAACATTAGAGGACCAGTTTTGTATCCATTGATGAAGATGCATAATATTGCAAACACCGAACCACACAGCCCGTGCAAATGGACAATTCAGTCGACTCCTCTATTTCTCCACAACGCTGGCAATAGGTAGAAACTGGAATTTGTCGTTGATGAAGGGCCATGGAGGAAGCAAGACCATCACCATAAGCTCTCCAAAGAAAATTTTAATTTTTGGGAGGCTTGAGCAGTGCCATATACTCTTCCACACTGATGTTGGAATAACTTTCCAATGAGGGAAGGAAGCCGTTGATGGTCTATAACACTCCTTAGTCATCCATTGATTGCTTAGAAGATGGAATGCACTCTTAATGGAAAAATACCAGTCTTTGAAGCGCCCCATCCTAGACAATCCTCTGTTGGGAAAATGCTCAAAGGAATCTTTAGAAAACCCTCCTTGTCAATCGGTTGGAACAAATGATCCAGTTCATTACGTTTCCAGCACCTATTCTCCACATCAACTAAGTCAGAAACCATTATATAGGATCTATCAGATAATGGAGGGTTTTGCACTTTGAATTCTGGTAAACTAGGGATCCAATGGTCTGACCAAGTATTGACTCCATCCCCTCTCCCTATATGCCAAATAAGACCTAATTCCAGCACCTTCCAACCCTCCATGATACTCCTCCATGCCATGATGGATTTGTACCCATTCTTGCCTGAAAGAAATTCCTGCTTGGGAAAATATATAGCCTTCATCAATCTAGCCCATAAGGAAGTAGGATTACTCCATAATCTCCACGCCACTTTAGACAATGGGGCTTTATTATGGAGGGCTGAATCACGAAATCCGGAACCTCCCTTCTCCTTTGATTGACACAAACTCAGCCAAGAAATCCAATGTATCTTTCTCTTCTCCGATCCATCACCCCAATAGATATGTGTAGCCTTCTTACGAAGACAATCATGGTGGGACTTTGAAAGTTTAAATTGTTATCCCGATCCTGCATAGTTTGCCAATGAGAAAGCAACCAATTTTAGCATAACTTCTTTACCAGAATGGGAAAGAAGTTGTAGTTTCTAACCAGCAAACCACTTTGTTGCCTTATCTGCGAGCTCCTTAAAAAGGGATGCCTTCGTGACCCCAAACTCTGTAGGGAGTCCAAGGTTTTTGGATGGGCTTGCACCATAAGAGACCTTAAAGATCCTGGAGAACCACCTCTTGAAACGTGTTGCTGCCAAAAAACCCCGCTAGTCGAACCTACACAAACATAGACGACGGAGGCCCGGAGCTTTGTCCGGGGTTAGTCCTCCGACGCTCAAGTTAAGGTCGGCCGCACAGTTCAATAAGGGAGCAATGATGAGGGTATCAGAACTTACCTCTCCCTTTCTTCCGAGCCTTCTTATATAGCTCTTAGGGTTTAGGGTTTTTCTCTTTCCCCGGATGAGTCCTCCTCGAGTCTACCTCCTTCCCTCATAGAGTCCCACTCGAATACGTCCACCCTTCTGGGGAGAATATTCCCTTCATGCAGACGACGTGATCCCGCATGATTTTGCGAGCGTGCCTCAGTTGATTGAGTGTGCTTGAGCGTGAGTGGTTTCTTGGAACCTTCGTCTGGCGGAGGACACGTGTCTCAGATGCGACACGTGTCATTGCCCCCCACCGAGAGGTCAATTTGGCTATATCAGGAGCCCCTTACTCCCACTAGGAGCTTCTTCCTGCGGGAGTAACCAACATCTTCTTTTTTGGTTGATTTGTTCCTTCGGCCTTGGCATCACTAGCGACTGAGGCTTTGGGTCGACCGAGAGAGAGAGAGCTTCGGTCGATTTGGATCAGCCTTACCGAGCCCCCTGCCGAGGCGAGGACCCTCAGTCAGGTCCATTCGGCTTTGGCCGAACTCCCATCCGAAGGAGGGACCCTCGGTCAGGTCCGTTCGGCTTTAGCCGAACTCCCATCCGAAGGATGGACCCTCGGTCAGGTCCGTTCGGCTTTGGCCGAACTCCCCACCGAAGGATGGACCCTCGGTCAGGTCCGTTCGGCTTTGGCCGAACTCCCATCCGAAGGAGGGACCCTCGGTCAGGTCTGTTCGGCTTTGGCCGAACTCCCAGCCGAGGGGAGGGACCCTCGATCAGGTCCGTTCGGCTTTGGCCGAACTCCCGTCCGAAGGAGGGACCCTCGGTCAGGTCCGTTCGGCTTTGGCCGAACTCCCATCCGAAGGAGGGACCCTCGGTCAGGTCTGTTCGGCTTTGGCCGAACTCCCAGCCGAGGGGAGGCCTTCTGTTAGGTCCGTTCGGGCGTAAACCTCGAGGCCTCGTATCCTGACGTGGCGGTGCCATTAATGCTCGGGAAGTCGTACCGCCTTTCCCCCATCTATATAGTGTGGGGGGCCATTTGTGGGGCATTTTTCTTTTCACTTCGGAGAGCTCACCTTCGGCCTCGGTGTCCCTTTGAGCCTTCGCCTTCATCTTCCCTTAGTTTAGCAACACCCACAAGTAAGTGATGTCTTCCTCGTCGGGCTATAGCCCATCGTCCCGCGAGAGGTCAAGGCCAAAACGTAGGTATAGGAGTCCTGGGGAAGTCCGAGGGATGTCCTCGGATTCCACCGACTCTCCCTCCTCCCGCGACTCATCGTCTGCAGCCTCACCGTCGAGGTCCAGGGGTGGCTCCAACGGCGAGGGGTTCAGGGAGAGGGTGCTCGATGACCCAGGAGCCCCTAACAGTGGAGGCTCTCAACATCGTCTCTACGATGGACGAACCAGAACTGGAGGAGCTAAGGGCCTCCTTCAGTGTTTCGGATGCTTTCGAGCTCCATCTGCCCAAACCCTCTGACCGAGCCAGCTATCGGAACTCCGAGGAACTGTGTTTGTACAAGGAGGCCTTCAAGGCCGGTCTTCGGCTGCCCCTCCACCCCTTCTTTACAAAGGTGTTTCGGCACTATAGGGTATGCCTGACCCAGCTAACGCCGAACGGGTGGCGACAAGTGTTAAGCCTCGTCATCTTCTTCGTTCGGCACAAGAGGCCCCTCTCCCTTCCCCTCTTCATTAACTGTTTCCTTCTTCAAGCCTGCAAGGGGCTTACGGGTTGGTACTATTTTTACCCCCGAAAGGACCTTCGGCTACTGAAGGGTTACCCGACTTCCATCCATGGATGGAAGGAAAAGTTTTTCTTCGTGAAGTCGACCGAGGGGGTGCCCTTCAGCACAGTCTGGGATATCCCGGACCTTAGGGATGTGAACTCCGCCCCTGCCCTATTCGGGGCAGACGCGGAGTCGTTGGCAATGGCGAGGCGGCAAGAAGGCTGTTCTCCAGTCGAGGCCGACTGCCTCAAGTCCGACACCATACTCTTCAAGTTCGGGCTTAGCCCGGGTGAGTTAGGCTAGCCCCCGTCTGCTTCCTTCGAGTATCGGTTCTTTATGCTAATTACCTTGCTTCTTCTTACAGTGCAAGTCACCAGGGCCGAGGCTAAGGCCGCCGCCGCGGCGAGGCAGGCACAAATCAAGGAGGCCAAGGCACGTGATGCCCAACAGCAGCCGAGGCCGAAGCGAAAGGAGAAGAAGGGACCGTCCTCCGAGACTCCAAAGAAGAGGCCCAGAGTTGAAGGGTCGAGTGCCGAGGCCCGAGGGTTGCGACGACGAGGGCCGAGGTGGGGTTCGTCCCCCAATGGTCAGTGAAGGAGGACGACACGCTGGCCGTCGAACGGGTTGCTAGGGAGTTGGTGATGAAGGGGAGTCTTCCCCGAGATGCCACCGAGGCCCAGAAGCAAGGGACGGCGGCAATGATCACCTCCGCATGCATCTTCATGGCGGGGGTAAGCTTCGGTCCCCCTACCTTCTTTTACTTGTATATATATATATATATTTTTTTTTGCATTCTGACCTTCAGTGTTTCGTGCAGGCTCAGAATCAGATGGGTCAGCTGGCGGCTCGAGCCGAGGCTATGTGCCGAGACCTTGAGGTCGCTGAGAGGGAGAGGGTCTCCTTAGACAACGAACGCACCCTCCTCCTCGAGAAGGTGGAGCACTTGGAGAAAGAGCTAGTCTTCGAGCACCGAGAGTGCGATCGGAAGCTCTCGGAGCTGAAGTCGCAGGTGAAGGCCTGAATTCAGGAAGCCGAGGCCCGAGGGGTCGATAAGTATCGGTCCTCCAAGGACTTCAGGGAGGAGATCAAGCGCGCCATCGCCCCGGGGTACACAATGGGCACTACCGAGGTCCGAGATTGGGTCCTCGAGCGCTTCCCCGGGGTCTCCTTCGAGGACAGCGGCCTCATCTTCGAGGACGACGACGTGGAGGCGGTTCCATCGGCCACCGAGGTTGCCGACACCGATGGTGGAGGCTGCAACGAGGAAGGCGAGGTCCAGCTGCATCGAGAAGTCCCTCCGACTCCCGGCCATGGAGGTTCGGACCAGGAGACTCTCCCAGCCGAAGACGAGGCCGCGAACCCGACGGACGCTCCTTGAGGTCACCTCGGGCCTCAGCTCAGACGACCCCCCCTCTTGTTATGTAACCAGCCTTCGGGCTTCTTGTGGCTTCGGGCATTATGCCTTATGTAATTAGCCTTCGGGCTTTTAA
>NC_056559.1:17892130-17898082 GCF_013358625.1 Macadamia integrifolia | reverse complement strand
CTTGCTGCCTTCTCTTCAGTTGTCCTCATATGCCTTGGGGCAAAATGGAACAAACTCTCGAATTGCTATTGGTACTCAAGGATAGACTTACCTCCTTGAGCTAAGGCCATGAACTCAGTCTCCTTTCTGTCTCTGAAACTGCGCGGATAATGGTTGTCCAAGAACAACTCCTTGAACTGCTCCCAAGTGGGTTCTGGATGAGCAGCCAACAATATCGGCTTGGAGGCTTGCCACCAAGAATTTGCCTCTTTCTTGAGTTGCAAACCAGCACTCCAGTTCTGTGCATCCGTGCACTCAAGCATCTTTAATTCTTGGATCCATTGATCCAGTTCCAGAGGATCACTCCCCACCTTAGAGAATACAGGTGGTAAGTTCCTCTTGAATGACTCCACTACCCTTGACGTATTACTCGTCGCCGGGAAGTTAGGAGCATAAGTAGGATAGTAGGAGTATGGAGGAGGCATCCCATACTGAGGAACACCGAATGGTGGGATTAAGGGTGTAACTCCCACTTGTGGTCCCGTTCCCGACCCTACAGGCGGGTCCTGAGGAGTGAGTACCCGAGGAGGTTGACCCGGTTGAGAAAAGTCCAACTGTTGCTGGATGGCAGTCATAAATGCTTGCTGTTTCTGAAGCATTTGTTGCTGAAAAGCTTGTTGGGACTGCTGAATTATTGTAGCAACATCTCCCGGTGTAATGACCGATGGAGGGTCCGGGAGTGTAGTCATAGGTGGGTCCCCATGTGCCCCACCCTGACCAAAGGTCTCTGGAGGTAGTGGAGGTGAGGTTTGCCCCACAGAGCGGGACCTCCTAGGATTTTGTGGTCGATCGACTGGACGAGGACCCCGCGAGGTACCTCGGGCATTACTACCGGATCTAGTACGTACCATCGTATCCCTGTACCTGGAACACATCACACACCATATTGGTTAAACACCGTAGAATTGATTTCGACACACAATCATATGCCATTACATGAGGTGTTGTAGTGTATGATAGCCTGTAAATTATCGCAGCTCAATTCCAAGATACAGGGCAAAGGCCCCAACAGATATGTCAATGGTCCCACTTGACCATAGCACATTAATCATAGGAATAATAATCAATAATGAGAATCAATGAAATCATGCTAGGAGGAGAGAAGGAATGAAAAGAAAAATTCTCAAAATCTCCCAATTTTCACAACCGGTGGGCTGCATCGGCGGGTAGGGGCTCGCCGGTTGAGCCCACCGGTCCTAGTGCCTCACACCGGTGGGTGGCACCAGTGGGTAGGGGCCCGCCGGTTATACCCGCCGGTCTTTCCCTTGTAAAAACACGAACAGGGCCTGTAAAATGCACTTTCCTAATCTCCTTTTCTCTTTCTTCCTTTCTTCCTTGGGCGATCTTGGAGGTCTCCTCGGCGCTTCTACTCGCGGGTCCACTCATCAACTCGGCGCTTTAGAGAAGAGTCAACTCTCCCTTCTTCAAGTAAGTTTCTTCTTCTCCTCTTTTCCAGAATTTCCATTTGGGGTAAAATGCATGTATAGACTTCACCTTAGGTTGTCTTTCCATATTTTTCACCACAGAATAGTATTTCCATGTGATTGTGATGCTTCTACTGTGGCCATTTGTAGTTTATAGGAATTTTGTCTCTTCATTTGGAGAAAACCCCAATTTGTGCCCTAGGTTTCCAAATTTGGGGATTTCTTCAATTCTCACTCTTTTTCTCCAATTGATGACTCCTTTGTGATGCATTCCATTTGATTTGTGCTAGATATGCTTTAGATCTCATAGATTATCCATTATGCTTGGAATCCCCATGTATTCCCATGAAAATCCCTCTTTTTGTATTGGTTCCCTTGGTTTTCATCCCATACTTGCATTCATGGAATTCCATAGTCTATTTGGGTATGTTCTTGCACTTTCATGATCCCGCTACTATGGCATTTTGCTCTAGACCTAGGGTTTCAAGCTTTTACTTCATTATGGATGAGTTGGTGCATTGCAATCGAATCCTCTCATGTTAATATGCTCTTTGCCGTCATTTTACTGTTTTGGCATGTTTCTCCCTTGTCTCTTACCGTGCATCATGTCCATAGGTTTCCTATCATTTCTAGCTTGTCGTTGTTTCCCTTTTTGCATGAATTTGGGGTTTTGGGTTTTCCCCTTTTTAATGCTGCTGTCATTTTCCTTTCTGTACTCACCCTATTTTCTTTTCTTCTTGCCAGAATGTCATCTCGCACCGGTAAAGGACCATCATCCTCTGGCGTACGACGCAAGACCACTGCTTCTAAGCGGAAGAGTGTGGAGACCAGCTCTTCAGCTCCTCGCACAGGGAGACCCGCACCTGCCTAGTCTGACCCTTCAGACTATGATGAGGAGCACTTCCTTAGTGCAGAGGCAGCAGCTAACTGGCCCAACTTCCTAAAGGGGTCAGTGATGATGGAGAAGACTGTGGTAGTCGAGGACTTCCACAAGGTTAGGCTTCAGGAGAGGTTCTCAGCATTGGGCTGGGACTTTATTCTTCATGTAGACCGACTGTGCTATGAGCAGCTCGTCTGTCCGTACGGGGAGTTCACCATTAGTAGCTTGGTGAAGGGGGTGGACATCCAGTTGACGGTGGGCACCTTGGCCAGCATCCTGGGTATATCGGCGGCTGGACACCGATACTACAGTCCTCCCAGGAGTAAGCCTCAGGGACCGTTCATGAGCCTGGCGACGCCGGACTTCATTTACGAGACCATCTGTGGCAGCAGTAACCGCCCGGAGTCCGAGACGTCCTTCTACCCTGAGGTTCGTCTATTTGCCCGGTTGGTCCAGTTCAACCTGCTCCCCAGAGGAGGTCATCGAAACCAGGTGGATTTCATGGCAGCTTTCATTGTTTCTGCATTTTCATGGCCGCAGAGGGAGGCGGCGAGCACTTGTGCCTCCCCTACATTATTCTCAGGACGATGGAGCACCATACTTCCCACCCAGAGGATGGAGGATTCCCTTACGGCAGGATCCTCACTAGGATCTTTGAGTTCTTCGGGGTGGATCTGAGCGGTGAGGAGGGGAAGACTCCGGCTGATAGGTTCGACCGGAGAAACCTCCTGAAGATGGGTCTCCAGACCCTCATGGATTCACCTCCGAGATCAGGAGTTCAGAGAGGTAGGGTTAGGAGGGCTGCCCCTATGGAGGATGTCCCCATGGAGGAGGAGTCCAGTGAGGAGGATGAGGACTACGTTCCTCAGGACGAGGAGGAGGATCTGATGGGTGGTGGCATCCCTGAGGAGGCGCCTCAGGAGTCGAGAGGTCCTGGCCCTAGTTCTTCCAGAGCTGCAGCCTCACCACCTGGAGCCCCACCACCTGGGAGTGGTGCCTACGACTTTGAGGGCATGACGTCCTCCATGCGGGCCTTGCAGGATGGCCAGGTTCAGCTACTGAGACGGCTGGACGAGATTGCCTCCAGGGAGGAACGCATCTTGGAGAGGCAGGCTACCTTGGAGGATTCCTTCCTCTGGCTGGGTCAGGACTTAGACACCATGTCCTCCGCAGATTTTGGCCGGCTTCGGAGGGAGGTACGGCTGGTGAACACGAGGTTCGATTATTACGATCACCGCCTCAACGTCAACTCTAGGCCTCCGGTGAACGTGGTGATCATCGACGACGATGACGACGACCAGTGAGGGCTTGGCTCACCCACACCAGTTGTTTACCTGTTTTCTCTTTTTATAGACCTTATTGTATATTTTATTTATTCTCATTCCTTGTATCTGTACTGTAACTGGTTTCATTTATGGAATGATATATTTTTGGATAGTGGATTTTGTGGTGAATTCATATGTGAAGTACTTGTGTGGTTTGGTTGTGGTGTATTTTGCTATCTGTGATCTTTGTTATATTATATTATCTGTTGTTTATTAGGTATTTGTGTAAAATTTTTTGGAAGTCCTATTTTACGCCGTTATACTGCCGAAATTTCATCGAAATAATGCTCTATAGGTTACATCACCAACCTAATCCCCTTTTATCTATACTCACGCATGCCATGAATGCATCATATAATGCAATCCCGTTTTATACTTTCTTTCTTTGGCTTTTAATCTTTAAAGATTTTATATTAACCCAACCCCATTTCCCTATTATAGAGTCTACGGGATTCTAATGGTATGCTGTGAGTGGAGCAGAGCATCGCGCTCTGATACCACCATATGTCACACCCCGTTCACACTAAACCGGGCCAGTGACCGAGTTAACACCGATTAACCCAAACCTGCCAGGATCATCAGATACTGTATTCCACCACAGCATACGCACAACTAATATAAGTTCATCAGATCAGCGGAAGACTAAGTTTTACCTGTGAATAAATCCCATATACTTGATACCCAAATTGTGATACAATAATTATATACATGTGGGCCCGAGGGCATGATAATTACACAATAAAAATACAATTCATATATCAAGTATATACAGGAAATCATCAAAACAATCAGAGTACACAGCTCGGCTCGGTATCAAGGCTAGAGCTCAGCTCAGCATGAAGGGTCGTGCCCAGCTCGGCATCACATAGAAAAGCTCAGCTCGGCCTCAGAAGGGGAGCTCAGCACGGCCTCAAAGGTGGAGCTCAGCTCGGCCTCAGAACTGCTGTCCCGCAGCACAGCTCTCGCATGAGCAGTCAGTGCCGTGCTCTAACTCCTCAGGGGTCCACCAGTCCTCTTCAGGAAACTCGACTGTGGGACCCACCCCATGATCCTCAGATGTATGACCTGTAAAATCATCTAAAAAGGGGTGTACACGTGGTATGAGCTCACTAGCTCAGTAAGTAGAAAGATGGACCACACAGCAGTCCACACATCACAACACATCATATGCACTACATGCCATGCTATACATTTTAAATCTCATCCACCTAAGCAACATTACTAAGTCCTTGGTTTTAGTGCTACTACAACCACAGTGCGCATATACTCTGGGTACGAGCCGTGAACTCCCTCCCGCGATACGCCCATAGGGCTGTCGGAGAAGGCCCACCGTGAGTACTCGAAAAGTAAAGACAATGCCGTCCACCGGCGCTCAACAGAAATGTAAATGACTGAAAATAAAGGTGTTGACTCTAGCAATTTAAAAGCAGTACTGTCACACCCCGTTCACACTGAACCGGAGCGGTGACCGAGTTAACACCGGTTAACCCAAACCTGCCAGGATCATCAGATACTGTATTCCACCACAGCATACACACACTAACATAAGTTCATTAGATCAGCGGAAGACTAAGTTTTACCTGTGAATAAATCCCATATACTTGATACCCGAATGGTGATACAATAATTATATACATTTGGGCCCGAAGGCATGATATATACACAAAAAGAATAAAATTCAAATATCAAGTATATACAGGAAATCATCAAAATCATCAGAGTACACAGCTCGGCTCGGTATCAAGGTTGGAGCTCAGCTCGGCATCAAGGGTTGTGCCCAGCTCGGCATCGCATAAAAGAGCTCAGCTCGGCCTCAGAAGGGGAGCTCAGCACGGCCTCCAAGGTGAAGCTCAGCTCGGCCTCAGAACTGTTGTCCCGCAGCACAGCTCTCACACGAGCAGTCTACGCCGTGCTCAAACTCCTCAGGGGTCCACCAGTCCTCTTCAGGAAACTCGACTGTGGGACCCACCCCATGCTCCTCAGATGTATGACCTGCAAAATCATCTAAAAAGGGGTGTACACGTGGGATGAGCTCACTAGCTCAGTAAGTAGAAAGATGGACCACACAGCAGTCCACACATCACAACACATCATATGCACTACATGCCATGCTATACATTTTAAATCACATCCACCTAAGCAAACATTACTAAGTCTTTAGTTTTAGTGCTACTACAACCACAGTGCGCGTATACTCCGGGTACGAGCCGCGAACTCCCTCCTGCGATACGCCCATAGGGCTGTCGGAGAAGGCCCACCGTGAGTACTCGGAAAAGTAAAGACA
>NC_056559.1:17866605-17892110 GCF_013358625.1 Macadamia integrifolia | reverse complement strand
TAACACCTCTGTTCGCCTTCGGTTCAGGGGTGCGTACCTCTCAAACTTCCTTGGTGGACTGGGGGCCCGACTGCACTCGGACTTTCGTCTTTTTCCTTCTTCGACGGGTTTATCATCAACCCTTGAGGGCCTCTTCCTCGCCACCTTCCTTTCGGCTTCTTCATCGGCCTGGAGGGTTTCTTCCATCTGGATGTACTTATCGCATCGTGCCCTCAGCTCGGTCAAGTCCCTAGGTGTATGCTTTGCCAAGGACCTCTTTAACTCCTTGTCCTTGACGCCTCCTAGCAAGGCCGTGAACTCCTCCTTTGGGTCTAGGCCCCTGATTGTGATCTTTTCTTGTTGGAATCGCTTCATGTAGTTCGGCAACGATTCCCCTTCTTGCTGTTTGACGTTGGTTAGATTCAACGTAGTCTTCTGGAGGGGCTGGCTACTAGAGAATCCCTTCACGAAGAAGTAACTCAGGTCACTGAAGCTGTGGATCGACTTCGTCGGCAGTCGATTGTACCACAGCCTCGCCGCCCCCCTGAACGTCAATGGAAGGGCACGACACATAATATTTTCTGAGACCCGATGGAATTGCATGGCGACCTTAAAGCTTTCCAGGTGATCGACGGGGTCCCTGACCCGTCATAAGTGTCATACTTGGGCAGACGAAAACCGATCGGGAGCAGGTCCCTCACGACCTCGTCAGCTAAGGCCGTGTCATTGGTGAGGTCGGGCTCGCGGTTTCTCGTCTGGTTTTCTGCCACCTTTCTGATCTTGTCCTTCAGGTCTAGGATCATCCTCTTTAATCCCAAGTCCTCGGACCTCTGTTTGTCTCCTTGGTGCGGATCCCCATGTGGGTCTCTGGCGGCGCATCGCGTCCTACTTCGGGGCGCGGGACTCTCCCTTGCTCGGCTTCGAGGGTCACGATCGGCCCTTTTTGATCCCGTACTGCTTCGGTCTTCATCTCGAGCTCTCTCAAACTGGACGTGGGGACCTGGGGGTGCTCCGGCGGTCCTGTGGGAGACAGCTTTGGAGACCTCCCTCATAGTCTCGGCCATCCGGTTATATTTGTCTTGGAGGTCTTCAAACTGCTGCCTCGTCACGTACTCCTGGGCTACAGGAGGATGATGGTCACTGCCTTCACGTACTGAATATCCAGCCGAACGCTGGTATCTGACGGACACTTCCCGGTCGTCATGGCCCCTTTCTTCGTCCTATCTCCGCCGAGGGAGGAAGCTCCCCTGAAGGTTCTTCCCCCATGTCTATGTTGGACGTCGCTCTTGTCCTCTTTCGGTTGTAGGTTCTCCCCACCATTACCGTCATTCCCACAGATGGCGCCAATCTGTTGCTGCCAAAAAACCCCGCTAGTCGAACCTACACAAACACAGACGACGGAGGCCCGGAGCTTTGTCCGGGGTTAGTCCTCCGATGCTCAAGTCAGGGTCGGCCGCACAACTCAATAAGGGAGCAATGATGAGGGTATCAGAACTTACCTCTCCCTTTCTTCCGTGCCTTCTTATATAGCTCTTAGGGTTTAGGGTTTTTCTCTTTCCTTGGAGGAGTCCTCCTCAAGTCTACCTCCTTCCCTTTTAAAGTCCCACTCGAATACGTCCACCCTTCTGGGGGGAATATTCCCTTCATGCAGACGACGTGATCCCGCGTGATTTTGCGAGCGTGCCTCAGTTGATTGAGCGTGCTTGAGCGTGAGTGGTTTCTTGGAACCTTTGTCTGGCGGAGGACACGTGTCTCAGATGCGACACGTGTCATTGCCCCCACCGAGAGGTCAATTTGGTTATATCAAAACATGGTGGAGTGTTTGGGCTGAAAGAGAGCGAGGACTTATCAAGATTGATCAACTGGCCACTCGCTTTACAGTAGGTGTCGAAGCAGGTCTTCAATTGGCAAACTTCAGAGAGACGTACCTCAGAAAATAAAAGGCAATCATCAGCAAATAAAAGATGGGTGACTGGAGGAGCCCTATTGCGTACCCGGATACCTTTGAGAACCCTAGAATTCTGAGGATGAGATGACACCACTCAGTGCCTGTGAGCAAAGAATGAAAAGTGCAGGAGACAGCGGGTCACCTTGCCGAATTCCCCGTGTTGGGGTAATATTGACCGATGGGGAATGAAGGCTGATTGAGAAGGGGAGATGATCAACTCCAAGACCTCTTTTAATCGGTTTGCCATAATCTTTGTAATAACTTGGACAACCACTGGACCAAGACTAATCGGTCTGAACTAGGAGATTTTGGTACAAGACAAATTAAAGTTTCATTACATTTAGTAGATAAATGACCATTGGTAAAGAAATCACAAACAAAGGAGAAGAGATCTTCCTGAGTGATATCCCAATACTTCTGGAAGAAAGCAGGTGGTAATCCATCAGGTCCTGGGGCCTTCAAGGGAGCCATGGCTTTCAGAGCATTGTGTATCTGATCTCTTGAAGGAATAGCACAAAGCTTCTGGTTCATTTTATTAGTCACTTTTGGCTGAATGGATAATAAAGTATGGTGCAATTCCTCACGATCTATCCCTTCAGATAAGAAAATCATGCAATAATAATTCTGCATTTCATGATACACTTCTTCCTCTGATTCTGTCCAAGATCCACTAGAATTCTTAAGCCGGAGAATTCGATTGTTGCACCTTCGCTGTACAGTTGACATATGAAAATATCTGAAAAACTGGCTTGCAGTTCGCCATCTTCGTATAAAGCATACGTAAATCCTCAACATCTTGTGCCGTGGACCAAGCTTTACTAGCCACCATCTTACAATCTGGGTGTCGAAACCACATTTATTCAAACCGAAAAGGTCTTGTTCCTCTGAATTTTCCCCCATCTGAGTCAATAATAAGAGGCCAATGATCTGAATTTACTGCTGGTCGTACCAACACAGCAGCATCTGGGAAATCATTCCTCCATGCCGGGTTAGCCAATGCAAGGTCAAGCTTAATCTTGATATTAGAAGCTCCCCTCCTCCTATTCGACCATGTGTACAACGGTCCATGGGACTGAAGGTCCATGAATTCACAAGAGTCAATCAAATTTTTGAATTGATCAATATCTCGAGAGCATGGATCCATTCCTCCATTCTTCTTGTGCCATGAAAGGAATGAATTAAAATCACTATAACAAACCCAACTAGTATCCATTCCATTTCCCAGATGAATGATGCGATCCCAGATAAGTTCTCTGTGCTTTGACAGGGTGACCATAGACAGAAGAAATATAAAATGAAACACCATTTTGTAGACACACCTTTGAATCAATAAAATGGTTTTCTGATGAGAGAATATTGATGCTAATGTTCTCTTGCCAGAACAGAGCTAGGCCTCCGGATGCTCCTTGGGCAGCAACTGAATACCAAAATCTCACACAAAGTTTCCGTCGAATCTGGTCTACCTTATCCCCTTGAGATTTAGTTTCAATCAAAAAGATAATATCAGGATTCTCTAAATGGGAAAGGTGCAGTTGTGAACGAACTGTAGGAGCCCTCCCCAAACCCCTACAGTTCTAGCTAAGAATCTTCATGATCTCCCGTGGGGCTGCATCTCCGTAGCATCCACGGGGTTGAATTCTAAAGAATTCTCAGAATGTATGTTGAGGTGTACTTGATCATTGCTTTCCAGATGGGGACGTTTCTGGTTCTCTTGAAGCGGAGCTGGATCCGAAAAAGGGAGCGGGTCGGGATGATTGGGTTGATCTAGTAGAATCTGTGTTTCCGAATCATCCATTGGACAAGATTGGTCAGGAGAGCTGTGTAGGCTTGGAAGATGTGGTGCTGCATGAGGGGATAAAGTAACTGCCGAAAGATGAGGAAGTAAAGCCGTGAGGAGATTTGGTATATCAAGGTGATGCATGAAAGGATTAGCTAAGAAGGATTGTGGCAGGTTACTGTTCGAGAAGATAGGATGGTGTTGAGGATGTGGAGGAAATGGATTTGAATGGGATACCTGTGGGAATGAAATAGGAGTAACGGTCATAGGAAGACACGTGGCATAATTTGGAGACAAGGTTGTTTGGGTACTAGGTACTGGGTCCAGTCGTGGAGTGCCTTGATTGCCAGATGGCAAAGCCGTTGATGGCCTGCAAGTAACCGTCTTGGAACCGGCACCACCAATACTAGCTACACCGCCGATTGAATCATGCCGGAAAAAAGAATGATTTGCGTTAAGATTTGATTTTAAGGAATCATCAGAGGGTTGAAATCGTCTGCAATTCCGATCTTGTACAATTCCGTGCAATACCACTTTCAGGCGGTGACACGTGTATTAATACCAATACAATGGTCCAGATCTGGTACAACTAATAAAACATAAATCAGTGAAAAGGCATTTAAATCAGATCTGGACCATTGTATTGGTATCAATACACGTGTCACTGCCTGAAGGTGGTATTGCACGGAATTGTACGAGATCGGAATTGCAGACGATTTTTTTCGAATCATCAGACCATGTGAGGGCATGTGGAAACATAATTAGTGACACATCAAGGGGGTAGTGGGGTCTTTTCACATCCTACGCATTCTAGGTGTTTCCAGAGTCAGATTGGCAAGGATATATATATATATATATATATTTTTCAAGTTGGGGAGGAAGCACGATCTTTTTGCACCTTGCACAGTCTGGGTGTTTCTTGAGCCAGACTAGTAAGGTTCTGTTTCCCAAGTTGGGCGAAAGAACCCTGCATATCTGGTGCAAGAAACACCAGACCAACTGGCCAATAGGAGGGCATACAGGAACACATTCAGCACACGTTAAGGGGGTTAGCATGAACTTTTTGCACCTTACACGGTCTGGGTGTTTCTTGAGCCAGATTGACAAGATTTTGTTTCTCAGGTTGTGCGAGAGAATCCTACAGATCTGGTGTAAGAAACACCACACCAACGGGCCAATGGGAGGGCATACAGGAACATATTCAATGCACGTTAAGGGGGTTAGCACGATACTTTTGCACCTTGCACAGTTTGGGCGTTTCCTAAGGTAGACTAGCAATGTTTCTGTTTCTCAACTTGGGCAAGAGAAACCTACAGATTTGGCAGTTTTTTTTCCAAGTTAGAAATAGTTGAGGATAGGTGTCAGCAAGGAATTTGGATCCGAATCACCAAAGCCGATCTAGATTCTGATCGATTTGAATCCCAACTTAATAAGTAGGGCTAGGGATCTATAGACCTATTCTAGGTTTTCCAAGCATTCCGATTCTTGGTTTTTAAACCTAGGGTCAATCGATAAGTCTTAGTCGATTTCAGATAGGCCTTATTAGTCCCCACCAATTTAAGGCCCTAGAAATTTTCTGAATCATTTAGTTAATTGGGTCTCATAGGCTAGTCATTAATATTTTGGATGGATCTTTATATATATATATATATATATTTATTTATTTATTTATTTATTTATTTATTTATTTATAGAAATCAATGGATCAATTATCACTCCATAATCAGGCTATAAATGATCTTTAAAATGAGCTATAATTAGTCTTTAAACAAGCTATAAATGGTTACTGCCAATCGAGCATCCATTAGGCTACAACTAAGCATCATAAATGCTCGAATAAAAATTTGTCTAGACCTAACATTGGACCATCTATTAACTAGTTGGTCAAGTTTAAACCTTAATCGGTAGGTTTCGATTGGCCTACTAGTGTAGACCAACACTTAACACTCATAGTTGAGAATTCAGTTACCAAATAGTTTAATCTGCAAATAAGAGATAGACAAACCGTTTTTTTTTCTTTTTGGCTAATGAGGAACCTTCAAACTTGTCCGGTTTTACAGTTCAAGCCCAAGGGTAAACCTAGTTACACGCAGCCACACCTAACCCATGTAACAGATCAGTCGTGAGGAGACTCAAACTAGAGACGTCTGTTAACACACAATGCGGTTGGGTGCACCTTTAGCATTGTGTCTATATATTTTCTCCTTGCATGAAAATTATCTTTTGTCATGCCTCATTGGTGCACTCCTCTATGTTCCTTGTTTAGACAACCCAGACCTAACATATTGGTCTAGAGGAACACTAGAAATTCATGAATGAGAAACATAGATGAGACTAGAAGAGATCAACAGAGGCAAAATCTGAATGAAACAATCTCTCTCTCTCTCTCTCTCTCTCTCTCTCTCTCTCTCTCTCTCTCTCTCTCTCTCTCCACACATCCAATTGAGGAACTATATCCACCATCACTCTATCGATTCAAGACCTTCACTTTTTTTAATATTGAAGGAGATTTTACTTTTGTTAAATATAGTGTGTTAACACAAAAATATCACTTAAAGGTCCAACTCGAAAATCTTAAGCTATTGGGTTATTTTTGACATACCTTGATTTCCAAGCGGACTGACAACCTATGAAGAACAATAAACAGATCTAGTATCATGTTAAATAAAGTTGAATAGCCCACCAAATATCACTTGGGGGTTTCATCCAAAATACTTAAGCAATAGTTAAAGATAGCCCAAAGATACATGAAGACACATCCAAAGTCCTAGATAACTAATGTGAAAGTTTACATCTATGACTCCCAACACCTCAACATTTATAGACACCGATTCACTTTGTTGTCGATGTGCATGTTGTTTGATTAGAGCATCAATGGTTTCATCGTGATGGGATCTATCCAATCAACATTTGAAGCTGAACTGCGTCAACGTTGCAAAAGAGGGTCTTGAATACGTTATGATATCTTTGTTAATTTCTCACATTTTGTGTGTTTGTAATTCTAGTTTGGATCTACTTCTGGCCCAAGAGTGGGCTATGCCATGAGAAGTAACTTGAACAAAATGTGTGGCCATGCTTTGTTCTTAGATGGATCACATCTGGCTTTTAAGAAACTCCTTCAAGTTCAAAAAGCTTGGTCTTTTCACCCAAATTTTAGATTATTTCGCTTCCCTAATTGGGTTTGCTCACACTCGAACAATCTCATGGTTAAGCTTTTTCCAACTTTAGCCGATTACTTATTAATTGGAATCGATCCACTTTTGGACACATTGATTTCCTCATGAATTCTCTTTTTAATGACTACCTTTGTCACACCCCGTTCACACTGAACCGGGCCAGTGACTGAGTTAACACCGGTTAACCCAAACCTGCCAGGATCATCAGATACTGTATTCCACCACAGCATACGCATAACTAATATAAGTTCATCAGATCAGCGGAAGACTAAGTTTTACCTGTGAATAAATCCCATATACTTGATATCCGAATTGTGATACAATAATTATATACATGTGGGCCCGAAGGCATGATAATTACACAATAAAAGTGCAATTCATATATCAAGTATATATAGGAAATCGTCAAAACAATCAGAGTACACAGCTCGGCTTGGTATCAAGGCTAGAGCTCAGCTCAACATCAAGGGTTGAGCCCAGCTCGGCATCACGTAGTAGAGCTCAGCTCGGCCTCAGAAGTGGAGCTCAGCACGGCCTCAAAACTGCTGTCCCGCAGCACAACTCTCGCACGAGCAGTCAGTGCCGTGCTCTAACTCCTCAGGGGTCCACTAGTCTTCTTCAGGAAACTCGACTGTGGGACCCACCCCATGCTCCTCAGATGAATGACCTACAAAATCATCTAAAAAGGGGGTGTACACGTGGGATGAGCTCACTAGATCAGTAAGTAGAAAGATGGACCACACAGCAGTCCACACATCACAACACATCATATGCACTACATGCCATGCTATATATTTTAAATCACATCCACCTAAGCAACATTACTAAGTCCTTGGGTTTAGTGCTACTACAACCACAGTGCGCGTATACTCCGGGTACGAGCCGCGAACTCCCTCCCGCGATACGCCCATAGGGCTATCGGAGAAGGCCCACCGTGAGTACTCGGAAAAGTAAAGACAATGCCGTCCACTGGCTCTCAACAGAAATGTAAATGACTGAAAATAAAGGTGCTGACTCCAGCAATTTAAAAGTAGTACGATTGGCCCTCTTGAATGTACCACTGGGGTTGCCGACTGTCCTACATGACCCGTCAGGCGTTATGTCTAACCGCCACAGTGACCCGACGATCGCGACCACTGCTTCCCCCCAAATGATAACCCAACACCTTAAGCCCTGTTGGGAAGGGTCGTAGCACGGGATGGTGAAAATCCTAATACCGCATGCTCCTATATGACAATAGTACGATTGCATAATGCCTCCGTGTCCCATTCCACAGGCCACCAATTCACTCGTTTCCAAGCCGACTACGACATCTAGTCTATCAATGCATCATGCACCATGATGTCCACATTCAACATATAAACATCTCATTCAATTGGCATTTAGAAAGTAAACATAGCACATATGCATCACAATGTGAGGAATGACTAATCTACATAGCATATTCATGATGGCATAACTAGACTAGATATAATTAAATGAATGCCAAACAATGCCTTGAAATAAGGCCAAACGTCCTCTCCCCACTTACTTGTAGCGTACAAGGATTCCCGTTCGGTACGGGTGAGATCCGGTGCGAATCGGGTAGGATTTGGTGAACCTAACATAATTGAGCGGGGTTAGTACTTCACCATTTTAGGATCAAAATTAATGAAATCCGATGACAAAATCGTGTTTAGAACGTCAAAAGAAGGTCACACGTCCGATTTGGGTCCAATCGGACGTAAGGATCACCCTCGGGGCCACACGGGTGGGTCAGACAGGTAGGTAGTCTGGCCCACCGGTCCTACCCACCGGTTGGGACCGGCGGGTAGGGGCCCGCCGGTATGGCCCATCGGTTGTACCCGCCGGTTGGGCCAGGGGCCCCTGCTAGGACCGGCGGGTAGGGACCCGCCAGTTGGGCCCGTCGGTAGGGCCCGCCGGTTGGGCCCGATGGCCCCCCTGCCTTCTCAGGTGGGTGCCCACAGGCGGGTAGGGGCCCACCGGTTGTACCCACCGGTCTTGGCGGGAAACACCCTTTTTCTTCCCAGCTTTCTCCATTCTTTGGGAATTCAAATGGAGCTTTTCCCCACCCATTCTTCACACCTTCAAGGTCCTGTAGGATGGTTCTAACCTAGATCTAGGTTAGATTCAAGTGATGGGAAACCATCTTACCTTCTTCGCTCAAGAATGACTTCAAACCCTCCAAATCACTTCAAACTCACAATGCTTCTTCCACCTTGTCAATGTCTCTTCAAATCCTTCAAGATCAGCACATAAATCATCCATTAAACCTTCGATTCATCATTTCAAAGGGGA
Source organism: Macadamia integrifolia (assembly GCF_013358625.1). Taxonomy (NCBI): domain Eukaryota; kingdom Viridiplantae; phylum Streptophyta; class Magnoliopsida; order Proteales; family Proteaceae; genus Macadamia; species Macadamia integrifolia. Next base: position 17,882,932 of record NC_056559.1, on the reverse strand, counting down.
TTTACAAGATCTCAAGAAATCATACTCGAATCAAGGGTTTAAAGCTTGGGTATGGTGAATGTTCACAAAACCAACTTTGCTTACCTCTAACTGTAGATCTAGAGTTGAAGATCACTCTCCCAGCGCCGGAATGGGAAGATCGAGCTTCGGCGCCGCTGAAATCCCTCTTTTCTTTCTCTTCCTTTCTTCTTCCCTTTCTTTTCTCTCTCCTCTTTACTATTCTCACCAACGTACGGGTGACATAAATGGAAAGAAAAGAAAACATAAAGCTATATATATAATTCCTAATTAAGTGAATAGTGCACATGGATGGGTCACTCAGGTGGGTGGGTGCACCCACCTGTCCTACCCACCTGAGGGCCAAAACTTGGGATTTTGACTGGGTTCGGCCTCGGCGCGAACCCCACCCCCAGCATACGATGTAGCATACGTATATACCTTAAAATACGACTACAATACCTACTTTATCCGTACATAGCCTTATGGTAGGTGCATGTGCACGGCTTGGGCACTCCCGTCTCTTCTGGCACTGGCTCGGACTTGTCGGGCCAGCCGGTGTTTAAGGTCACCCGTGCCATCATAGCCCATAAGGAATCAGCTCTAATTTCCCCTGGCTCGGTTCCTACATGGTCAAACCGGTTCAACCACGAAATCAGACCGGGTTTAAGAAGCAGGGTATTACATTACCCCCCCTTCTGAAAAATTTCGTCCTCGAAATTGCGTACCTGGTTGATCAAAAAGGTGAGGGTATTTGGATTTCATTTCATCCTCTACCTCCAAAGATGCTTCTTCAAGTGAATGATCAGCCCATCGCACCTTTACATAGGAAATGGAGCGGTTGCAAAGGGTTTTCACCTTCCGGTCCAAAATTTCAGCTGGCTGTTCTATATAGGTCATATCAGCTTCTAGGTACTCTGGTTCCATGGGTAGTACATGATATGGATCATGCACGTATCTCTTTAGCATGGATACATGGAATACATTGTGAACATCCCCAAGTGAAGGTGGCAGAGCAAGCATGTAGGCTACTGAGCCAACCCGGGATAAGATCTCAAATGGTCCAATGTATCTTGGGCTCAACTTCCCCTTTCTGTGAAACCTTTGCAAACCTTTAGTAGGAGATATCTTGAGAAATACCTTTTCTCCTGGCTGAAATTTAATGTCTTTCCTGTGGGCGTCCGCATAGCTCTTTTGACGGGACTGAGCTGCTTTAATCCGTTCTCTAATAACATCGACTTTGTCAGAAGTCATTTGGATCATCTCAGGTCCTAACATTCGACGTTCACCTACCTCTTCCCAATACAAAGGAGTCCTGCATTTTCTGCCATATAATGCCTCATACGGAGCCATCCCAATTGTAGCTTGGTAACTGTTATTATATGTAAACTCCATAAGAGGTATATATTCTTCCCAACTGCCACTCATCTCCATTGCACATGCCCTGAGCATGTCTTCTAATATCTGTATGGTTCGCTCCGATTGACCATCCGTCTGTGGGTGAAAAGAGTTACTCAAATTCAGCTGTGATCCCAAGACACGCTGTAAGCTTTTCCAAAATCTGGAAGTGAACCTTGGGTCCCTATCTGAAACAATGCTTACTGGCACTCCATGTAAGCGCACTATGTTGTCCATGTAAAGTTGTGCTAGTTTGGTCATGGAGAACTTGGTCTTGATAGGAATAAAATAAGCAGTCTTGGTAAGCCGATCAACGATCACCCATATCGCGTCCATTCCCTTAGGTGTACTTGGTAGTCCGGTGACGAAATCCATCGTAATCCTTTCCCACTTCCATTCTGGTACCGAAAGTGGCTGAAGAGTACCATAAGGTTGATGCCTCTCAGCTTTTACTTTCTGGCAGGTAAGACAAGTCGCCACATACAAAGCTATGGTGACTTTCATGTTTGGCCACCAGTAACTTTGTTTGAGGTCTTTGTACATTTTGGTACTTCCTGGGTGGAGTGAGTACTCGGAGCTATGTGCTTCTCGCACTATCTTGTCTTGTATATCCAAATCATCAGGTACACACAATCTGTCTCGAAACATCAATGCCCCATCACTGGCTAAAGCAAAATCTGGGTTGTTCATGGTCTGATCTTGAACCTTAATTCTGATCCGCTGCAATTCTGGATCCAAAGGTTGCTTCATTATCACCTCTTGCCTAATTGCCGGATGCACCTGTAGAGCCGTCAAGGATACAGTCAACCATTTAAGGTTTTCTGGTTGAGGTTCAAGCTCTAAGGTTGCCCCTTCATACAAGAGGTTTTCATCCATTAGCATCCCCTCTTGCACGAGTGGTGAGCTGACTGCTAAGTATGAGAGCGACACAGTCCATGTCTTCTGACTCAATGCATCTGCCACTACATTTGCCTTGCCGGGATGATACTGAATGTCGCAGTCATAATCCTTCATAAGTTCAAGCCATCTTCTCTGTCTCATGTTCAAATCCTTCTGGGTGAAGAAGTACTTCAGGCTTTTGTGATCACTGTATATCTCGCACTTCTCCCCATACAAATAATGTCGCCAGATCTTAAGGGCAAAAAATGACTGCAGCTAGTTCCAAGTCATGAGTGGGGTAATTCTTCTCATACTCCTTTAGTTATCGGGATGCATACGCTATTACCTTACCGCGTTGCATGAGAACACAACCCAAACCAACTTTGGAAGCATCGGTATAGACTGTCATTCCACCTGTGCCCTCAGGAATAGTCAGCACAGGGGCAGTCACCAACCTTTCTTTCAATTCCTGGAAGCTCTCCTCACATTCCTCTGCCCAGTCAAATTTCGCACCCTTTTTAGTCAATTTGGTCATTGGTGCTGAAATCCGAGCAAAATTCTTGATGAAGCGACGGTAGTATCCAGCCAAACCCAAGAAGCTTCTAATTTCAGTAACATTCTTGGGGCTTTCCCATTCCACTACTGCTTTCACCTTAGCAGGATCTACTTCGATTCCGGCTTTAGACACTACGTGCCCCAGGCATCCAACTTGTTCAAGCCAGAATTCACACTTGCTGTACTTGGCAAACAACTGTTGATCTCTCAACCTCTGTAACACCATTCTCAAGTGTTGAGTGTGCTCCTCTTCGGTCCTGGAGTAGATCAAGATATCGTCAATAAAAACAATTACCCATTTGTCGAGCACATCCTGAAATACTCGATTCATTAGATCCATGAATGCTGGCGGTGCATTGGTTAACCCGAAAGATAACACTAGGAACTCATAGTGACCGTATCGAGTCCTAAATGGTGTCTTGGGTATATCAATGTTCTTTATCTTGAGCTGATAATAGCCGGACCGAAGGTCTATCTTTGAAAATACCCTGGCTCCCTGCAACTGATCAAATAAATCATCAATGCGTGGCAATGGATTCCGGTTCTTAATGGTTAGCTTATTCAACTCCCGGTAATCTATGCACATACGCAAACTACCACCCTTCTTCTTGACAAACAACACCGGGGCACCCCAAGGTGAAACACTTGGGCGAATAAACCCCTTTTCTAATAATTCCTGCAACTGCATCTGCAACTCCTTCAATTCAGCTGGTGCCATCCTGTATGGAGCCTTAGATACCGGAGCTGCTCCAGGAGTCAAGTCTATGGCAAACTCCAACTCTCTATCAGGTGGTAAATGCATAAGATCATCTGGGAAAACGTCGGGAAACTCTTTAACCACCTTTACCTCTTCTAGAGGTGCAATTCTTGCATCAACATCGAGTACCGATGCTATGTAACCCTGACATCCACTTTCTAGCAACTTTACCGCTTGAAGAGCGGAGACCAGGACCTTCTTCACTCTTTTCATGGGATCTGCTCGGTATACCAATTCTTTCCCTTCGTCATCTATCACCCTTATTAGCTTTTCAGCACAGATCATATTAGCTCGATGAGCCGACAACCAATCCATACCCAATATAACATCAAAATTTTGCATATTAAACTTAATGAGTTGCGCATCAAGATTCTTCCCACTAATTTCCACTGGGCACGGTCCATACACTTCCTTCAACTGTGCAACTTTACCAGTAGGCATACTAACAATCATTCCATGGTCTAGGATCCTGGGTGACATCCCAAGTTTCACTACAAATCTCTTAGATGCGAATGAATGAGTAGCTCCTGAATCGAATAAAACATAGGCTGGTATGCCTGATATGGGTAGGATACCTAGTATAACAATGCATATAATTTCAGCAGGTCATCAATATTAATCATAATGAATTTCTTAATTTAAAATGTACCTGCTACTACTTCTGTACTAGCCTCAGCTTCCTCGGCTGATAGAGCATACATCCTTCCCTACGGTTGATTTCCTCGAGGTAAGGAAGGTCGGTACGCAGAGGGCTGATTGGAGGGCAAGGCTGGTCTGGCCCGACAGTCTTTCGCATAATGCCCATATGAATGGTAGTTGAAGCAACGAATCTGAGATGTCGGAACTGGAGCGGGGCCCCTCTGCACTTGACCCGTTGTAGATGGAGGTCGAGGTGGCCTTAGAGCTGTAGGTGTCACACTAGTGTTTGGGCGAAAAGAGGTGGAACCCGAACCACCAACTGGCCTAGGAGGGTAGCCAGATGGCCTATAGGGCTGCCTATACATAGGCCCAGAACTGTATGATCCGCGGTATGCCTTGGAGGAATTTCCCATATCCGGGAATGGATTTGTTCTCTTCCACAGTCCAGGAGTGAGGGACTGTTCACCCTTTTGCTTATCTTCCATGGTCTTGGCCTTCTGCACAATCTGGCCATATTCGGTCAAATCTAAGACCTCAAGTACAAACCCAATAGAGGCTTTTAGGCCTTTTAGGAACCTTGCTGCCTTCTCTTCAGCTGTCCTCATATGCCTTGGGGCAAAATGGAACAAACTCTCGAATTGTTGTTAGTACTCAAGGACAGTCTTACGTCCTTGAGTTAAGGCCATGAACTCAGTCTCCTTTCGGTCTCTGAAACTGCGCGGATAATGGTTGTCCAAGAACAACTCCTTGAACTGCTCCCAAGTGGGTTCTGGATGAGCAGCCAACAATATAGGCTTGGAGGCTTACCACCAAGAATTTGCCTCTTTCTTGAGTTGCAGACCAGCACAAATGAGTTTCTGTGCATCCGTGCACTCAAGCACCTCAAATATCTTCTCTAATTCTTGGATCCACTGATCCGGTTCCAGAGGATCACTCCCCACCTTAGAGAATACAGGTGGTAAGTTCCTCTTGAATGACTCCACTACCCTTGACGTATTACTTGCCGCCGGGAAGTTAGGAGCATAGACAGGATAGTAGGAGTATGGAGGAGGCATCCCATACTGAGGAACACCGAATGGTGGGATTGGGGGTGTACCCCCCACTTGTGGTCCCGTTCCCGACCCTACAGGCAGGTCCTATGGAGTGAGTACCCGGGGAGGTTGACCCGGTTGAGAAAAGTCCAACTGTTGCTGGATAGCAGTCATAAATGCTTGCTGTTGCTGAAGCATTTGTTGTTGAAAAGCTTGTTGGGACTGTTGAATTATAGTAGCAACATCTCCCGATGTAATGATCGGTGGAGGGTCCGGGAGTGGTCATAAGTGGGTCCCCATGTGCCCCACCCTGACCAAGGGTCTCTGGAGGTAGTGGAGGTGAGGTATGCCCCACAAAGCAGGACCTCCTGGGATTTTGTGGTCGATCGACCGGACGAGGACCCCACGAGGTACCTTGGGCATTACTACCGGATCTAGTACGTACCATCGTATCCCTGTACCTGGAACACATCACACACCATATTGGTTAAACACCGTAGAATTGATTTCGGCACACAATCATATGCCATTACATGAGGTGTTGTAGTGTATGATAGCCTGTAAATAATCGCAGCTTAATTCCAAGATACAGGGCAAATGCCCTAACAGATATGTCAATGGTCCCACTTGACCATAGCGCATTAATCATAGGAATAATATCAATAGTGAAAATCAATGAAATCATGCTAGGAGGAGAGAAGGGAAAAGAAGAGAAGAAAAATAAATTTCAAAATTTCCCAATTTTCACAACCGGTGGGCTGCACCGGCTGGTAGGGGCCAGCCGGTCGAGCCCGTCGGTCCTAGTACCTCACACCGGCGGGTGGCACCGGCGGGTAGGGGCCCGTCGGTCATACCCGTCGGTCTTGCCCGTGTAAAAACACGAACAGGGCCCTACAGGCCCTGTTCTGTTTGTCTCTTTCCCCATCTCCTTTCCCTTTCTTCCTTTCTTCCTTGGGCGATCTTGGAGGTCTCCTCGGCGCTTCTACTCGCGAGTCTACTCATCCACTCGGTGCTTTAGAGAAGAGTCAACTCACCCTCATTCAAGTAAGTTCCTCCTTCTTCTTTTCTCAGAATTTTCATTTGGGGTAGAAGGCATGCATAAGGTTTACTTTCTAGGTTTCCTTTTCATATTTTTCACCATAGAATAGTATTTCCATGTGATTGTGATGCTTCTACTGTGGTCATTTGTAGTTTATAGGAATTTTATCCCTTCATTTGGAGAAAACCCCAATTCGTGCCCTAGGTTTCCACATTTGGGGATTTCTTCAATTCTCACTCTTTTTCTCCAATTGATGACTCCTTTGTGATGCATTCCATTTGATTTATGCTAGATATGCTTTAGATTTCATGAATCCTCCATTATGCTTGGAATCCCCATGTATTTCTATGAAAATCCCTCTTTTTGTATTGGTTTCCTTGATTTTCATCCCATGCTTGTATTCATGGAACTCCATAGTCTATTTGGGTATGTTCTTGCACTTTCATGATCCCGCTACTATGGCATTTCATTCTAGACCTAGGGTTTCAAGCTTTTACTTCATTGTGAATGAGTTAGTGCATTGAACTCGAATCCTCTCATGTTAATATGCTCTTTACCGTCATTTTACTGATTTGGCATGTTTCTCCTTTGTAGCTTACCGTGCATCATGTCCATGGGTTCCCTATCATTTCTAGCTTGTCGCCGTTTCCACTTTACGAGTATTCGGGTTTTGGGTTTCCCCTTTCTAATGCTGTCATTTTCCATTACTTACTAACCCTACTTTCTTTTCTTATTGTCAGGATGTCATCTCGCACCGGCAAGGGACCATCTTCCTCTGGCGTTAGACGTAAGACAACCGCTTCTAAGCGGAAGAGTGCGGAGACCAGCTCTTCAGCTCCTCGCACAGGGAGACCCGCACCTGCCCAGTCTGACCCTTCAGACTATGATGAGGAGCACTTCCTTAGTGCAGAGGCAGCAGCCAACTGGCCCAACTTCCTGAAGGGGTCAGTGCTGATGGAGAAGACCGTGGTAGTCGAGGACTTCCACAAGGCTAGGCTTTAGGAGAGGTTCTCCGCATTGGGCTGGGACTCTATTCTTCATGTAGACCGACCGTGCTACGAGCAGCTCGTCCGTTGGTTCTATTGTAACCTGTAGGTGTCGTATCCGTACGGGGAGTTTACCATTAGCAGCTTGGTGAAGGGGGTAGACATCCAGCTGACGGTGGGTACCTTGGCCAGCATCCTGGGTATATCAGCGGCTGGACACCGATACTACAGTCCTCCCAGGAGTAAGCCTCTGGGACCGTTCATGAGCCTGGCAACGCCGGACTTCATTTACGAGACCATCTGTAGCAGCAGTAACCGCCCGGAGTCCGAGATGTCTTTCTACCCCGAGGTTTGTCTATTTGCTCGGTTGGTCCAGTTCAACCTGCTCCCCAGAGGAGGTCATCGGAACCAGGTGGGTTTCATGGCGGCTTTCATCGCTTTCTGCATCTTCACGGCTGCAGAGGGAGGCGGCGAGCACTTGTGCCTCCCCTACATTATCCTCAAGACGATGGAGCACCACACTTCCCACCCTGAGGATGGAGGATTCCCCTATGGTAGGATCCTCACTAGCATCTTCGAGTTCTTCGGGGTGGACTTGAGGGGCGAGGAGGGGAAGACTCCGGCTGATAGGTTCGACCGGAGAAACCTCCTGAGGATGGGTCTCCAGACCCTCATGGATTCACCTCCGAGATCAGGAGCTCAGAGAGGTAGGGGTAGGAGGGCTGCCCCTATGGAGGATGTCCTCATGGAGGAGGAGTCCAGTGAGGAGGATGAGGACTACGTTCCTCAGGACGAGGAGGAGGATCTGATGGGTGGTGGCATCCCTGAGGAGGCGCCTCAGGAGTCGAGAGGTCCTGGTCCTAGTTCTTCCAGAGCTGCAGCCTCACCACATGGAGCCCCACCACCTGGGAGTGGTGCCTACGACTTCGAGGGCATGACATCCTCCATGCGTGCCTTGCAGGATGGCCAGGTTCAGCTACTGAGACGGCTGGACGAGATTGCCTCCAGGGAGGAACGCATCCTGGAGAGGCAGGCTACCTTGGAGGATTCCTTCCTCCGGCTGGGTCAGGACTTAGATACCACGACCAATGCTATCTCAGCAGATTTTGGCCGGCTTCAGAGGGAGGTACGGCTGGAGAACGCGAGGTTCGATTATTACGATCACCGCCTCAACGTCAACTCTAGGCCTCCGGCGAACGTGGTGATCATCGAAGACGACGACGATGACCAGTGAGGGCTTGGCTCGCCCACACCAGTTGTTTATCCATTTTCTCTTTTTTTTGTAAACCTTATTGTATACTTTATTTCTTATCATTCCTTATATTTACGCTGTAACTAGTTTCATTTATGGAATGATATATTCTTGGATAGTGAATTTTGTGGTGAATTCATATGTGGAGTACTTGTGTGGTTTGGTTGTGCTGTATTTTGCTATCTGTGATCTTTGTTATATTATATTATCTGTTGTTTATCAGGTATTTGTGTAAAATTTTTGAAAATCCCATTTTACGCCGTTATGCTGCCGAAATTTCATCGAAATAGTACTCTATAGGTTACATCACCCACCTAATCCCCTTTTATCTTTACTCACGCATGCCATGAATGCAACATATAATGCAATCCCTTTTTATACTTTCTTTCTTTGGCTTTTAATCTTTAAAGCTTTTATATTAACCCAACCCCATTTCCCTATTATAGAGTCTACGGGATTCTAATGGTATGCTGTGAGTGGAGCAGAGCATCACGCTCTGATACCACCGTTTGTCACACCCCATTCACACTGAACCGGGCCAGTGACCGAGTTAACACCGGTTAACCCAAACCTGCCAGGATCATCAGATACTATATTCCACCACAGCATACGCACAACTGATATAAGTTCATCAGATCAGCGGAAGACTAAGTTTTACCTGTGAATAAATCTCATATACTTGATACCCGAATTGTGATATAATAATTATATACATGTGGGTCCGAAGGCATGAGAATTACACAATAAAAGTACAATTCATATATCAAGTATATACAGGAAATCATCAAAACAATTAGAGTACACAGCTCGGCTCGGTATCAAGGCTAGAGCTCAGCTCGGCATCAAGGGTTGAGCCCAGCTCGACATCACGTAGTAGAGCTCAGCTCGGCCTCAGAAGTGGAGCTCAGCACGGCCTCAAAGGTGGAACTCAGCTCGTCCTCAGAACTGCTGTCCCGCAGCACAGCTCTCGCACGAGCAGTCAGTGCCGTGCTCTAACTCCTCAGGGGTCCACCAGTCTTCTTCCGAAAACTCGACTGTAGGACCCACCCCATGCTCCTCAGATGAATGACCTACAAAATCATCTAAAAAGGGGGTGCACACGTGGGATGAGCTCACTAGCTCAGTAAGTAGAAAGATGGACCACACAGCAGTCCACACATCACAACACATCATATGCACTACATGTCATGCTATACATTTTAAATCACATCCACCTAAGCAACATTACTAAGTCCTTGTTTTTAGTGCTACTACAACCACAGTGCGCGTATACTCCGGGTACGAGCCACGAACTCCCTCCCGCGATACGCCCATAGGGCTGTCGGAGAAGCCCCACCGTGAGTACTCAGAAAAGTAAAGACAATGCCGTCCACCGGCTCTCAACAGAAATGTAAATGACTGAAAATAAAGGTGCTGACTCCAGCAATTTAAAAGCAGTACGATTGGCCCTCTTGAATGTACCACCGGGGTTGCCGACTATCCTACATGACTCGTCGGGCGTTATGTCTAACCGCTATAGTGACCCGACGACCGCGACCACTGCTTCCCCCCAAATGATAACCCAACACCTTAACCCCTGTTGGGAAGGGTCATAGCACGGGATGGTGAAAATCCTAATACTGCATGCTCCTATATGACAATAGTACGATTACATAGTGCCTCCGTGTCCCATTCCACAAGCCACCAATGCACTCGTTTTCAAGCCGACTACGGCATCTAGTCTATCAATGCATCATGCACCATGATGTCCACATTCAACATATAACATCTCATTCAATTGGCATTTGGAAAGTAAACATAGCACATATGCACATCAATGTGTGGGATGACTAGTCTACATAGCATATTCATGATGGCATGACTAGACTAGATATATTTAAATGAATGCCAAATAATTCCTTGAAACAAGGCCAAACGTCCTCTCTCCACTTACCTGTAGCGTACAAGGATTCCCGTTCGGTACGGGTGAGATCCGGTGCGAATCGGGTAGGATTTGGTGAACCTAACATAATTGAGCGGGGTTAGTACTTCACCATTTTAGAATCAAAATTAACATGATCTGATGATAAAATCATATTTAGAACGTTAAAAGAAGGTCACACGTCCGATTTGGGTCCAATCGGACGTAAGAATCACCTTCGGGGCCACACGGGTGGGTCAGACAGGTGGGCAGTCTAGCCCACCGGTCCTACCCACCAGTTGGGACCGGCGGGTAGGGGCTCGCCGGTATGGCCCACCGGTTCCACCCGCCGATTGGGCCAGGGGCCCCTGCTAGGACCGGCGGGTAGGATGGCCCGTCGGTTGGGCCTGCCGGTTGTGCCCGAAGGCCCCCTGCCTTCTCAGGTGGGTGCCCACAGGCGGGTAGGGGCCCACCGGTTGCACTCACCGGTCTTGGCGGGAAACACCCTATTTCTTCCCCATTTTCTCCATTCTTTGGGGAATCAAATGGGGCTTTTCCCCACCCATTCTTCACATCTTCAAGGTCCTATAGGATGGTTCTAACCTAGATCTAGGTTAGATTTAAGTGATGGGAAACCATCTTACCTTCTTTGCTCAAGAACAACCTCAAACCCTCCAAATCACTTCAAACCCACAATGCTCCTTCCACCTTGTCAATATCTCTTCAAATCCTTCAAGATCAACACGTAAATCATCTATTAAACCTTAGATTCATCATTTCAAAGGGGATTTACAAGATCTCAAGAAACCATACTCGAATCAAGGGTTTAAAGCTTGGGTATGGTGAATGTTCACAAAACCCAACTTTGCTTACCTCTAACTGTAGATCTAGAGTTGAAGATCACTCTCCCGGTGCCGGAATGGGAAGATCAAGCTTCGGCACTGCTGAAATCCTTCCCTTCTTCCTCTTCCTTCTCTTCCCTTCTTCTACCCTTTCTTCTCTCTCCTCTTTACTATTCTCACCAATGTACGGGGGTCATAAATGGAAAGAAAATGAAGTCATAAAGCTATATATATAATTTCTAAATAAGTGAATAGTGCACATGGATGGGTCACTCAGGTGGGTGGGTGCACCCACCTGTCCTACCCACCTGAGGGCCAAAACTTGGGATTTTGACCGGGTTCGGCCTCGGCACGAACCCCACCCCCAGCATACGATGTAGTATACATATATACCTTAAAATACGGCTACAATACCTGCTTTATCCGTACATAGCCTTATGGTACGTGCATGTACACGGCTTGGGCACTTCCGTCTCTTCTGGCACTGGCTCGGACTTGTCGGGCCAACCGGTGTTTAAGGTCACCCGTGCCATCATAGCCCATAAGGAACCCGCTCTAATTTCCTCCGGCTCGGTTCCTGCATGGTCATACCGGTTCAACCGCGAAATCAGACCGGGTTTAAGAAGCGGGGTATTACAAGGAGAATTTTTAACCAACGGACAAAAGAGGGTTTTTGGACTAAAATGGGTGAAGAGGGCTTTTATCCCATGGGAAAAAGGGGTTCTTACACTAAAATGGGTGAAGAGGGATGTTATCCAATGGGAAAAAAAAGGGGTTTTCTGGGAGAGAGGATTCTTGGCCAAAAAGTGGGTCTTTGTTCCTATGTGGGGGAAGAGGAAATCTCTTCACCCACCAGGCCAGTGGAATGGGTGTACAGGCAGTGGCATTGGTGTGTGGCTCATGGCACGTGGGCAGTGGCATTGCTGTGTGGCGCATGGAAAACGAGCAGTGGCATAGGTGTGCAAGGCAGTGGCATCAATGTTCGGCACATAGCACGAAGGAAGTGGCATTGGTGTGTGGCATATGGCAGACGGGGCAGCATGCATGAGCAACACATGGCACGCGGGGTAGCATGCGTGTGTAGCACATGGTGCACAACATAGTATGAGTGTGCAGCACATGATGGGCGGGGCAACACGCATATGGGCCTAGGCAGCAGTAGGGGCGAGGCAGCAGTCGTGCATGAGCTGTAGCTAGCATGGGCACTAGCAGTAGCCAGCAGGTGCGTAGGCTACAGCCAGCAGGGGCGTGGGATAGGTCATGTGGGGGCACAGGCTTGGTTATGCAAGGCATAAGCCATGCTGTGCTAGAGCACGAGCCATGCTATGTGGGGGTGCATGCACGAGGCTAAACGAGCTAGCCTACTGGCCAGTAAGCATAGCACGTGTACGGGCAGGGCTGGCTTGGCTGGCTGGGCAGCAGCCAACACATGCAACGCGCTTATTATCACTAATTTTTCTATCGATGATCATTGGAGTTTCGACTGTCCGATTTTGACATGCCATATATCATCGGAATCATTTTTTCGAGCATTATCCATCTCTATGGTCATCTTAACCAGATTCCTTCATATATAAAAATTCAAATTTGGACCCTCTTCTCTCCGCATGAGGTTTCCAAGGTTTTCAGGTAGGGGATGAATTTTGGGGTATTTGGGTAGGTAAGGGATTTTTCTAGGTTTCCAATAGACTTGCCAGTGTGTGCGGCATATATACAGAAAAATGTAATTTTTTGAGGACGATTGTGGAGATCCGATGGTCTAATTTTGACGTGCCATTTATCGTCAGAATCATATTTCCTAGCACTATCCATCTGTATGGTCATCTTGACCAGATTCCTTCACATATAGAAATTCAAAATTGGACCCTCCTCCCTCCTGCGTGGGGTTTCCAGGGTTTTCAGGTTGTAGAATGTTTACGGGTTTTCTTAGTCCATCATCTCTGTTGATCGGAAGTCGAAAGTCATGTCCAAGATCCGTATTTCATCATAGCCAGTGGAGGGTGACAAAATTAGGTGTCTACACTAGGGCCTTGCCCTTGTAGTCTCTTCCACTTTGCATTTCCATCACATTGGTAGGTTTCTTCACGATGATCTCCATAGGATAACACTCTTCATCATCACTATTTGTTATGGTTATGATTCCTACCATAGGATCATCTTCTTCTTTTGATTCTTCTTCCCTACTTGGGGTGGGAAGTTGAGGTCCTCTGCAGATGTCAAGGGCCCTGGCTCACACCTTCTTGACTGCATTGAAAAGCCACACAACTACTGTATATACCATTTCTGTAAGTGTGGAATGTCCCCCTATTTTTTAAAGGATTATCAATTGCTCGGTGTAGCATTGTTCACTGATGGTTACTTCACCTAACATTTGATCAATCTCATTAGCCTTGAGTTTGATCTCAACCAAATGATTATAAACATAAGCCATGTGTTCTACTATAGGATTTGCTTCACCTTCAACAGCGATATTATACCCTTCACTATCTTCTGACTCCGATGCCAGATCTTCCCCTTCCATGTGGATCGTGAGTGTTGACTGAATAGCATCTATGGGATCAACCATCGGGTCATCCTCACCAATTACATATACTGAATATCCTCCCAAATCTTTGGGTGAATAATATCTAGACTCATCATCTTCATTATTGTCCCAAGGCCCCTGGTAGTCATCCCAGTCTGGGTACTAATCATCACCTTGAGACTCAGAGTCATCTCCATCATTCTCATCTTCACTCCTGTCCTCATCGTCGTTGTCATCATCCTCTTCTTCACTGATTTTTCCCTCACTTGGTTCTTCATCAGATTCCTCTTGACCATTAAATTCTCCTGTATCCAAACATTCATAGTATTCAGAGCGTATGGATCAAAAATTTTCCATAGGGCCAGACTTGGTCTCATTGGCTCAAAGACGGATTAGGCTAGACTCATCATCTTCTGTGTCACTTCCGATGTTGATTAGGGAGGTGTGCTCTTTGATTTTTTCTCCCACTACCAATGCCATTATTGCTCTGAGGAGATCATCTGTGACTTCTTCAATGTTATCCGGATTGTCTTCCTGAGGCATTGTGGGCTGAATTAGAGAAGTGGGATTATCATCCTAGCCTTCTCCTAAAGCATTCACTGATCTTGTTGATGAGGTCATCTTTGGGGAGTCTGGTAGTGCAAGCATATCCTTCTAACTGTACCCATCCATCCATCCATCCATCCATCCTTCTTTAGGGTTATACACCAATCCTTGAGAATGGGATTGGTATGAGGGTGATGAGGGATATAAGGCAGGGTGATATGAAGGTGATGTGATGTGAGAGGTAGGATGTGAAGATTAGGGGTGATAAGATGAGGAAACTCCTTCTCCTTGATGATGTGGTGAAGGTTGATGATATGGTGGAGGTTGATAATATGGTGGAGGTTGGTAATCTGGTGAAGGTTAGAGGCATGGTATGGTGGATTCTTCTATGGATGAGGAAGGACTTTGACCCCTTGACTTATGACTTTCCTGTAAGCATGAGCATTCATATGATTCTTCTAAGCTCAGGATACAATGAGTTGAGTAGGATCACTCTCTGTTGCTTCTTCGTCTAGGTTGTCCACATGATCATAAAACATGGGGTGATGAAAGTGCTTATCCAACTGATACATGTGAACAGCCCTTTGGAAGGAGTCACACTCCTTTTGACAAGCATTTTTTATGAAACCATAAATGTGCCCTACTAATTCTAGAGGAAGGGACAATCTTTGCACAAACTGGAACTTCTCTTTCTATTCAACATGCCTCTCCTCTGGATATTTCTTGGAATCCCTAATAAAATGGGTTGGATCATAGAACTTAGGATCCCAATTTTGCAAGTCACTCATTGTTGCCATCATGTTGATGGTTCCATGGTCTGGGAGTGAGTTGGTATTGACATTAGGAGATTGCTTGACCTTGACTTCAATAGTCCCATTGTCTACTAAGTCATGGATTGCATGCTGAAGACCTATGCATCTTTCAGTGTTGTGCCCCCTCTGAGTGTGATAAGCAAAATATTCATGATCTCTATACCAAGCTTGGGGAGGGTTGCCTATTACTCTTGGAGCCACTGTCCATAGTAATCCTTGTTTCTTTAGCTTTTCATTCACTGCTGTTATGGGCATTCCCAAATCGGTGAACTATCTTCTTAGGTGAGAAGCCTTCTAAGCAGGGGCATCTGCTTGTATCACAAATGGTTGTGGAGAGGTGACGGGTGAGACTGACTATTGGACCGCACCTACAACATTGGTCTTGGGACCCTTTCCCCATTCAACTCTGGTGTTCTTTCCTGCATCTTGGGAGGATACTGAGCTTCCCTTAGGATTCTATTTTCCACACGTATACTGATGGCTATCAAGGCATCAAAAGTTTGCAGATGTTGATTGTAAAGGACATCATAATAAGACTTTGACAAGTTTTCAATCAACATTTCTACTTTCTCTGCTTCTGAAGGTCAATCTGCCATCTTGGCGGCCTTATCCCTGGACCTCATCAAGAAGGCGATGAATCCTTCTCTAGGCTATTGTCTCAATGTCTCAAGCTCCTGATGCTTCACATCTACTTTGGTGTTATATGAGTATTGCTTGGTGAAGGCTTTCACCACTGTTGTCCAATTCTGGATTCAGGAAGACTCCAACTGGGTGAGCCACCTTAGTGCTAGTCCTAATAGGGTTAACATGAAGGCTTGCCCCATCTGGTTGTTCGCAAGTTGCCACGACTTGGCAATGCTAAGGAAGACTTTGAGATGAGCCTTGGGGTCCCCTGACCCGTCAAATCTGTCAATCTGCCATTTGAATTTGTCGGTCTCCAATTGCTCTCTAACTTTTCTTTCTCTCTCCATCTTGGGAGGTTCCATTCGGACGTGCACCGTAAACTCCTCTTCCTCATCTTCAATCACTACCCTGAGAGGAGGGACCCTAGAATAGGTCCCCCGTTGAACATTTGGACGGGTAGGTGAAACTCCTCTCTGACCGGTTGGCTTGAATTGCTCTAGTTCCCCTGAGTTAACTCGGGAAGAATTCCCGCGATGACCTATGGGT
>NC_056559.1:17819798-17866585 GCF_013358625.1 Macadamia integrifolia | reverse complement strand
TTTCCTCTATCCTAGTGAAAATAAATAAATAAATAAATAAAATAAAATAAAATAAAGTAAAAGGCACCGATTGCATTTCATTTTATTTTCATCTTATTTTTTTCTTCCCTGCCCCTTCATCCTGCGTGACTCTCGGCACACCTCAACCTTTGGGGCTGCCCATAGGCCTTCGAAACCTTAATCTATACACTACAACCGATCCCTCCTCTGTTATACCCGTGCCCTGACCCGGTCTAATTTGAACTATTATGATAGGTCTTGGACTGGAGATCAAGAGTACAGCCGGGTTTGGCTCACGGCCGCCCATTGCCAAAGGGGAAGAGATGACCCCACCTATTCATGTATTGCATGATAGTCGAACTGGAGGGGATTCATACCTTTCGATCCCAGACGGTAAGTGTCCTGACTCCCCACACATGAATCTTAGCATGTACCGACATTGTCGGAAGACTATTAGCACAACCGAGGGCAACTACCTATGTGAGACCAATTGAGGGACAACAAATAGGTTGTCTTGAGCATCGAAAATAAGCCGCGGTAAATAGCATGGGCCTGAATCCGGTGACTATTTTCGGTGACCAAACAGGCTGCTGTCATGGTTTTGACACCCGTGGACCCCACCACTTGCATTGTAGATAGTCCTGGATGATCCCAAATCATCCTCCACACCTTCCTCATTATATGAGCAATTTACAGACCTAAGTAGATGGGTCCTTGTGCGCCGAAAATTGGATTAACCCGATTGAACCAGTTAGCATTCAACCGAACGAAACCTAAGGCCTAACTTAACTCATAAGTTAGAAATGAGGATTCATTCCTCATTTCTCACTTGTGCTCAAAGTAGGAGAGGAGAGAAAGAGGAGAGGAAGAAAGAAGAAGAAGAGGAAGAAGATGGGAAAGAGCTTACCTTGGTGCTGGTTGCTGCCTAGTGCCGAAATCTCTAACGGAGGTAAGTACAATCTCTTATACCACACTCTCTCTTCATTTTGATCTAGGTTAATCTAGGTTTAGATGGAATCTTAGTACACAAACTATATTGAGCTCAGGAAATGCGTATTTCATGTCCCCGGTGCCATTACTGAGCTCAAACCGAATTCGTTGAGCTCCGGCAACAAGATTGGCCAAATGACCAACTAGGATTTTGATCATTTGGTCGATGTATCTCCCAAATGGATCAGTAGAATTGGGATTTTATTAGCATAGAATGATGCTAGGAACATCCCCCATAAACTCCACAAAATAAATCCCGACGATTGGGCCCGAGATAGAAAGCCCCAAATCACACAGGCAATTCTGTATTACCACCGGAAGCAAGCCATCAAAAACACTGGGCCTGCTTCTGGTGGGATATTTTTGGTGAACCATAGAGCCTTAGGAGCTCTCTACCACCACCACTAGAAACAACACTGATATTTTCAATGGGAAGTGTCTATTTCTGGTCGGTGTTTCTGGTGACATTACTGTCACTAATGGATCTTGTCTATACCCTTTGGGGGAGACCCATGTGGGCCCCTTCTGATGTCCCTGACATGTATTGATGTATGATTACCTTTGGGTCTAGGACAGTGATGCGCACGTGCCCTGAAGTCAAAATTGTGTTGATCGATTGGTGGTCATACTTAAACCCTAACACACACGGACGTAAACTAGGTGAGGGATGGTTGCTTTATTTTTGGGATTGTTTTATTATTATAGAACTTCCCACATATGTAAGATTATACATGATTATTAATTGCTCAAATGATGATGGTATGCTATCACATGTTACATTTTTACTGCATTAATATGAAATGTTATGGAAATGTATGGTGGGATACGGTGTGGCTGAGGTGGTATCGGTACCGTGATCGCAGTGTTTGTTGTATGTATAAGATGAAATTCAACATGGCTGAGGTGGTACCGGTGCCGTGATTATCGTATACTTGTTGTAGTTATGCATTGATTATGTGCATTAGAGTTAGTTGTAGTCACGAATTACACCTTGTGGTTGATGAGTTATCGATATCATGTGTTTCGGGACTACATTTGGAAATGGATGCGCTTCGTGGCCGACGATTGGTACCGGTGTTGCGTAGTCCATACTCAACTGTTATATGCATGCTAGATTAGGTAAATAGTCATGGGTTATACTTTGTGGCTGATGTGTTACCACTATCATGTATCTATGACTGTATTTGGAGATGGATTACACTTTGTGGCCGATGTGTTACTGGTATCGTGTAATTCATACTAACTGTATCATTATGAAGGCATATAGCATATATGTGGTTAGGTATCACTCCCTATGCTATGAACCCTTTGCCAACTGGGATTAAGATGTTGGATAACCCATTGTGGTATGTTCGATGTGCCTTTTCGGAATGCCACACCTACGGTACGATGTGATTGTTGCCGGAGGAAAGAACTTGTCAGGCATGGCCAATGATTGGTACTAGTGCTGTGATATTGCTGGGTGACCCATGATCGCATACAGGGACCAATAAGCTTCTATTCACGGTTAGGGTTTGTATCCCTGCATAGTCGATGACGGTTCCGAGATCAGGGATACAGCCTAATGTGCCATAATAGCATTTACCAGACTTAGTTGTATTTGCTAGGTGGATAATAAAATAAACGGATTGCATCACGAGCATCATGGACTATGTGTTTAATTTCTATTATCATGCATCATAAATTATTACTGTGATTGTCTTGCTTGGATGTGCTTGAACCCCACCCCTCACTGAGCGAGTTGGAAAGCTCACCCCCCGTATACACAATTTTTAGATGATGATGCAGGTACGGTCGTGCCTATGGCTAGTGACTCTCTTTCCTTCGGACCTAAGTATGGAGTGAGCGACTGGTGGATGCCGAAAGTGGAGGAGCATGGCCAAGATTGTGCTTGTGATTATTGTGCATATGCGGCACCATAAGGTGTTCAGTGTATTTTTTATTATTTTGGTACGAGCTTGTATATGATACATTTTGAACTTATTAGTTATAAGTCATGGATGATTATAAACAGAATAACTCGGTTATGGATATTATTTATCATTAGACATTTTTTCCATTTTATTGATGATTCTACTATTATACTCTGATTCCATTGCTTTTGGTTGGTTTATGATGTGAGATTGTGAAATATCAAGGTACTGCGATCAGAGATCCTGGTAGATTGTAAGACATGTATGCATCTTACTCACACCACCGGTACTCCTAATGATAAGTTGGGTCTACTGAAAGTGGGGTGTGACATCCTCACAATTTGATTGACTCTACAACCCTCCACCCTCCACATCCACTCAATCACCACTGCTTTAGTGAGACTAACCCTGCTCCCATACTCTTTAGCAACCCCCCTAACCTACTTGGTTTAGTATTGTGCCCCAACGTCGCATCGCCACTGCTGAGACACTACTCTGGGTGCATTCCACTATACTGGACTTTCAATGGAGTCTTTATCTGGTTGACCACATCACAGGCTCTGAGTTACCTGAGTCGTAAGGGATACCCCTCACCCACTCTTTTTACATTGACATTGTATGTTTATATATATATATATATATACTTTCAGTTCACTAGTTGTCATCTTCTATATGCTTTAGTACATTAACATATGTTTACTTGTGTATCATTCTTGTTGCATTACCTTGCTTTTTAACTGTTGTGCCTCATTACCAAGTAGTGCTTGCCTTGTGTGATTGCTCTTTTAGTGTAAATCTTCTGTTTCTCTTTACGTATGATTGATAACGAGATTTATTCACAAGAAAGATAAAACATATCGAAATTTATTATCTTTCATACAGTACTAGTGGTTTTGGTTAGATGTATATGTTGTGTTAGAATCTTGTGGTTTCGTACACTATACGCTTGTCAGGCGCCATGTGCTTTTCTTTTATATTCTGAGAATCTGTGTTTATTGTGCTAAGTTCCATTCATTACCTGTATCTTTTTGTTTTCTTTCTTACTATATTTATATAAATCTATTTTTGTGTGTCAGGTAAGCAGCTGACACCATATTATATTAAGCCAATCCACCCTTTGCATGGATCCCCTTATTTTTTTATATCATTTTATCGCATTTTACCCCTTTCTATGGCCTATGTCTTTTCTTCCTATTGTTAGGGCAACCCACGCAAATGACACACGGTATCGATCTACTTCGCAACATGTTTAAGAGCGTGTTAAGAATGTTGATAATAAAAGGAGGATTCGATGTGCTTCTTGGAACATTGGATCACTGACGGGCAAGAGTTTGGAATTGATAGATGTCATGAGGAGGAGAAGGATTAACATTGCACGTATCAAAAGAGACTAGATGGAAAGGGATGAAAGCTAAGATGTTGGACGACTTTAAACTTTGGTATTTGGGAGACCAAAGTGGAAGAGGTGGAGTTGGCATAGTGGTGGATAAAGGCTTGAAGAACGATGTGGTAGATGTTAAAAGAGTAGGAGATAGGATTATACCCTTATATATGGTGTTAGATAAAGAAGTGGTCAACATTATTAGTGTTTATGCTCCACAAGCAGGATTGGATGAGAGCTACAAGCTACAATTTTGGGAATACATGGATGAATTAATACATAATTTTAGATCGGATGAAAAGATTATTATGGGAGGCGATCTGAATGGACACACTAGGAACGATAGGAGAGGTTATGTAGAGGTGCACGGAGGTATAGAGTTGGGGAGAGGAATGAGGAGGGAACCTAGGTTCTGGACTTCACAATCGCCTATGATCTATCTATTGCTAATACTCTTTTTGCTAAAAGAGAAGAACACTTAATTATGTACAAAAGTGGACAACATTCCAGTCAAATAGACTTCTTCCTCACTAGAAGGCCTGACAGATGGATGTATAAGGATTGTAAGGTCATACCTGGGGAGAATTTAACCTCTCAACATAGATTGTTGATCTTGGACATGTACTTCTGTTTACCGAAGAAAAAACACAAGGAATCAAGGGTGCCTTAAGGTTAGGTGGTGGAGATTGAAAGGAGAGTCAGTGGGGTTATTTACAGATAATGTGGTGAAGAATGGAAAGTGGGATTGTGAAGGGGACGCCAACACGATGTGGAATGAGATGACAGGTTGCATTAAGAAAATTGCTAAGGAGGTTCTAGGGGTGGCTAGGAGTACTAAGTTGGTCCCTAGAGAGACTTGGTAGTGGGATGTTGAGGTCTAGGCTACCATCAAAACTAAGAAGGATAATTTTATAATTTTGCAAAGGACTGGGGAAGTTGAAGATAAAGAAAGATATAAGGCCATTAGGAACGAGGCAAGAAAGATTGTGAGAAAAGCAAGGGTAAGAAAATATGATGGCTTCTGTAGTAATTTAAATACCAAGGATGCGGAAAAGGCTATCAATAAGATAGCTAAAATCCAAGAAAGGAAGAGTATGGATCTCGACCAAGTCCGATGTATTAAGAATGAGGATGGAAGAGTGCTTGTGAAGGATGAAGACATAAAGAGGAGATGGGATGAGTATTTTTGTAACTTGCTTAATAGAGACAATCCTAATAGGAGTGGTTCGAGTAGCCTGCCCCACAATAGGAATCATAGGTATGTACGCAAGATAGGAGAGACTAAGGTTAAAAAATCCCTAAGGAAGATGAAAGTAGGGAAGACACTATGCCCGGATGAGGTCCCAATTGAAGTGTGGAAGAGTTTGGGACCACGTGGAGTTGTTTGGTTGACCAGGTTGTTTAACAAGATTATGAACACGAATAAGATGCCTGATGAGTGGAGGAGAAGCATTATTATCTCAATATGCAAAAATAAAGGTGATATTCAAAGCTGCAATAACTATAGAGGCATAAAACTTATGAGTCATACTATGAAACTATGGGAGAAGGTAATAGAAGTTCACTTAAGAAGAGAAACTAATATCTCAGGGAACCTATTCAGTTTTATGCCTAGAAGATTCACTACAGAAGCGATCTACCTTCTTAGGAGGCTTATGAAAAAAGCCAAAACCTACAAAAGGGATCTTCATATGGTCTTCATTGACCTAGAAAATGACTACAATAGGGTTCCCAGAGATCTAATCTAGTAGGTTTTAGAGAGAAAGAAGTGTTAAGTAAATACGTGGACATACTTAAAGACATGTATGGAGATGTGGTTACTAGTGTGAGATCTGTGGGAGGCCAAGGTGTTGAGTTCCCGATTAATATCGGGTTACATCAGGGATCCACATTAAGCCCTTACCTATTTACACTGGTCATGGATGAATTAACTAGGAATATTCAAGGAGAGGTCCTGTGGTGCATGCTTTTTGTAAATGATATTGTACTAATTGGTGAAACAGTGCTAAAGATTAATGATGAGTTGGAACTATGGAGATATACTCTGGAATCGAGAGACCTTAAAAATAAGTAAAACAAAGACGGAGTATATGAAGTGTAACTTCAGTTCGATTGAGGATTGCTAGCGAGGAAGTGAAAATTAAGGGAAGAGAGATCCCATAATGTGATTGTTTCAGATATCTGGGCTCTACGTTAAACAAAGAAGGTGTGATTGATGATGATGTTTCCCACGGAATCAAAGTAGGATGGATGAAATGGAAAGGGGCATCTGGTGTGTTGTGCGATCAACGTATTCCTCTAAAGCTTAAAGAAAAATTCTACAAGACAGCCATAAGACCAGTTATGATGTATGGTGCAGAATGTTAGGCAGTCAAGAAGAGTAACATAGATAAGTTGAGTGGGGCTGAGATGAGGATGTCAAGATGGATATGCAGAAAATCCCTTAGAGATGGAATAAGGAATGGCCAGGTTAGAACGGATTTAGGAGTTGCACCAATTCAGGATAAGCTCAGAGAATGTCAGTTACGATGGTTTGGGCATCTCCAAAGGAGGCCCTTGGATGCCTTAATACGAAGGAGTGACCATTTGCAGATGAATGGAGCTAAGAGGGCTAGGGGCAGGCCAAAAATGATTATTGATGAGTTAGTTAAAAGAGACATGCAGAAGTTAAGTCTTTACCCTAATATAGCATCTAACAGAGCTGCCTGAAGGGCTAGGATTTGAGTTGCCGATTGTTTGTAAGTGGGATATCCCAAAGTGTTTTTTTTTTTGGTGTGCGGATCCATGTAGCCGACCCCATTTAGTTGGTATAAGGCTATGCTTTGTTGTTGTTGTTGTTGTAGGAATAGGTCCACATGTCAAAATTCCAAGAATGTGACCCATTCGGTCAAACCTGACCATTTTGTCCAGTCAATAGGCCAGCCTATCATGTTAGAACTCTCTAGCCTATTGAGCCAGATTTGTTCTTCTTGAGTTTTTTTAGTCCCTTTTTATTACTAACCCTTATGAAAGGTTAATAAATACCTATTGGCCCACTTTTCTTGCTGTTTCTTCCAACATTGTTGGCAGAAGGCACAGGTACATGTTGGGTCATTCTTTCCTTCCTGGCACTCTACTGCTACCATCCAAGCTAGTGTTGGCCTCTCCAGCCTATTACTTTTTTCTGTTCACAGTCAATGTAAAGAGGTGAGATTTGGGGTGTTATACTTGGTCTTGTAGAATCTGAATTCTTTAAGTGGGCACTGGTTCTCTACTTCCCTTGGTGCTGTGATCTCTACCTGCATGGATTGTGTAGATTTTAATACATATACCCTTGCATGAGAATTATTCTATTGATATCAGTAATATGAGACAGTTTTGAATTAAAGTAGCTAGCAAACCTGGTTGGTGTCCTCCATGTGATCAAGCCAATCGTGTATCATGAACAAAATTCAAGAAGCCATGATCACGTTAAATTGCTTCGCCATGTCTATGAACTTTCTTCAGGCTAGAAGTTTTATGGCCACCACCATTGGATTTTGGCTTTAGTAGCTATACAATGCCAACAGAACAATAATCAGTAACAAATGGATGGTACGATGTAAACACAGAGAGAGAGAGAGAGAGAGAGAGAGAAGAATTAAATGTGGCATACACCTTGAGGGGTGCCAACAAGAAAATCCCTTTATATTTTCTATTCACCCAAAAAAAAAAAAAAAAAAAAAAAAAAAACAGAAGAAGAAGAAAATACCTTATAAAATAAAAATAGCATGTAGTTGTTTCCATCTTATGAAAAATTGAAGGGATTAAGTTCTATATGACTTCGTTTGGTTGCAAGGGGAATTAAAGGAAAGGGAAGCGAAATTTTCTAACTTAAACTATAAGCTTTTGCAATCATAGCCCATATGACTATATTAATAACATAAAATCATTCCATATTTGATTATTTCGACTTTGCATCTAATTCCCTTTGATATGAAATGTAAAATAAAAATTACATGTAAGTTTTATCATTATTAAATATGGTAAGAAATTTATGTAGTTTGTCCAATCATATATAGGGTAATGATTACAAAATTTTCTCTTATAGATTTTAAATTTTTACTTCCTTTCCCTTTAATTTTCCTTGCTACCAAACATAGCCTATTTAATTGCATAGTGTAAGATAATGTCTCATGTCTCTCTCTCTCTCCTTCCACAATATAGGGACAAATATATAATTCCTTAAGAGGGAGAAGAGGGAGGAATAGGAATTAAATCAAAATGTAATGAGGAAGATGAGACACTGTTATTAAAAGGCAAGGCAATTTGTTTCGCCAGTTGACAGGGCTGACAATCAAGAGATTCATTCTGAATAGAACCTAACTAGACACTTGAAATTATTTTGTAATAGATATAGAGAGGGATGACCCAGTCGAGAATGCCATATGCTCAAAGGTGTACTGGGTGTCATAGAGGCTGCAAACTAAATGAAGGAGGGGAGGCAAAGATATGTGAGTTCAAACAGGTGTCCCACTTTATGGTCGGTCCCAGGAATCTATCCTGTTCGAGGATCTTGCACATAGCAACCATTGTTAGAGAAATGAACATAAAAACCAAGATTACATAACTGTCCTACAAAGTTAAGATTTAAGTTAAGTTTTGGAATTAAATATGTATTAGGTAGGGATAGGTTAGTCGTGGAAACATGACCTATATGGCTAACATGCATACAAGAGCCATCAATAGTATGAATGACATGTTTTGATGAATTCAAGGACTTAGAGGGAAAGAGAGCAGAATTTGTAGTCATATGGTTGCAACAAGCTGAGTCAAGAAACCAAGAGGAAGTGTCACCTTGAAGGACGGAGAATGCAGTGGAGGGAGAGGAGCCGGGGGTAGACAAAACTAGTTTTAGAATAGCCTCAATATCCCCTAGGGAAATGGAAGGAGAGGCAAAGGGCTCAGAAGAGGTTTCCTCAAGGGCAGCAACTGCAACAGTGTTTTGAACTCTATTCTGTTGAGGGAATCTGGTTGGATTGCCATTGAAGGAAGGACGTTGGGATGGTGGACCTCGGTTTTGGCACCTATAGCATTCCTCAATTGTATGACCCTTTCAATGACAATATCTGCAATATTTTGGTTTGGTGGGACTAGGAGCAGCAAGAACAATATCAGGGCATTGAGGCTTGAAAGTACCAAGTCTGGTTTCTTCAGAAAGAAGTTCTACAACAGCACTTTCAAGATTAGGCAAGGGCTTGCAGTGCAATAAAGTGGCACGATCAGGCTCAAACCTATCACTTAGAGCCATGAGAAATTGCATAAGGCAAAGTTGGTCTCGATAAGCATGGAATTTGT
Organism: Macadamia integrifolia; assembly: GCF_013358625.1. Taxonomy (NCBI): domain Eukaryota; kingdom Viridiplantae; phylum Streptophyta; class Magnoliopsida; order Proteales; family Proteaceae; genus Macadamia; species Macadamia integrifolia. The sequence continues at coordinate 17,856,985 of NC_056559.1, read as the reverse complement.
TACCATCTTTGGGGTTATCCCATGTAGGCTCAGAAAGGACAAGTTGATCCCAAACAAACTGCATTTGAGTAAGAAAGTCATTGATGGACTGGCCAGGTTCTTGCTTCTTACGGTGATCACCCAAAAGCTGATACTGATGAACAAGATCAGCAGTGGTGTACCAATTGGCAAGGAGGTCCTAAATTTTTTTTGCCGTTTCATATTGGCCCAACTGAAGATGGATCAAGGCAGTCGAAATATTGCGAATCCAAGTAAGAATATGATGATTCTTGCTATCCGAGTCTTCAAGACACTCAAGAAATTTATCGTTCCTCTTGTCGGTTGTTTTTTTGAGTTCACTGATGTCACCAATGATAATAAGCCATAGCTTTCAGAAACTATGCATAGTTTGGGCCCAAGAGGGATATTGAATAAAGTAGGAGAAAAGAATTGAGAAGTGAGTGAAAGTAAAAAAAAAAAAAGGTGATGATGGAGGTTTAAATAGTAACAAGATAAATAAAATGAAGAGAATACGTAAGAAGGAAACAAATGAGAAGGTGATGATGATGTAAATAGTGGAGGTGATGAAAATATAGAAAAGTGATGGTGATGGGAATAGTGAATGTGATTAAAATATAGGAAAGGGAACAAGAGATTTCAAAATGAAAATATGGTAGAACGTGGGATGGTTGGAAAATTGGAAAAGCCCCTACGGACTATGGGGGTCGGTGATGGAACGGTAATTGCGGGTGTGTGAGGTGGGAGCTCGTCGCGAGGCTGAGTGCAGTAGCAGAGGCAGATGCAAATAATAAGCAAGAATCCTTGCAAGGACAAGGACTTGTGGTGACAATCGTGTAAGACTCAGATCCCTACGGGGGCAGCCGCGTCAAGGTTGCAGCGATTGAGCAAGTTCAAAGACAGGAAGATGTAAAACTCAAAGTATCACGGACTTGGTGTCATAGATGATTGCAACTGCTGGATGCTTATAGCCGTCAGATGTTGGAGTCCGTTTGGTGGGAGATTGAAGCTGGTTGCAAGATTGCAGCGGATCTTGCAAGCAGGGTGCTAGCAATGATACCTTTCCAAATGGAGATACAAGGTGAGCTAATAGCTCATACCATGATAGAAGTGATAGAAGATTGTAAATCCCAGTGTATTTCCATTATAGTAGAGTAGGTCATTTATACATGAGACTATACATGAAAGTCAATATATAGTTGGAACTACCATCCTAACATTAAATGCTAACATTAATTCTAATGTACAGAAAGTCAATATTGACAACTAATATTATCAACCAATGGGATTGGTAGCCTAGTGGTGAAAATGCCCTCAATCCATCACCGCTCGAGTTGACTGGCTGTGGGTTCGAATCTTGGCGTGACCACTATCGCCCATTGGTCCTGCGGAAGCACTACTTGCCGTACTGGGGCTTGTCCTGGGGTTATGATCACTATCATGGAGCACCCTTTTGCATTACCAGAAAAAAAAAAAGACAACTAATATTATCAGCCTCATTTAAATCCACGAATGTCAGTAATAATTCCAGCAGTAGTAGCATCAACAGTAGTGGTAGTTCTCAAACTGATACTCATATTAGAGCGGGTAAAGATCCCAGAATCTGGTCTGATCTAGATTTTTTTTTTTTTCTGATTCTGATTCTGTTCTATTTTGATTTTAAAATCTATATATTCGGCATCAATCGATCAGATATCAAGTCTGTTTCTGGGGTAAAAATTCAAACTAATCACACAAGACTCACTGGGTAATTTTATCTCACACATCCGTAAGATCTAATCTCCTTTCAGTCTCAAGCAAATTCTAGATTATCAAATCACAAATCTTCTCGTATCCTAATCTATTTCCTCTCTTTTTTTGAAGTGAAAATCTAAATATCCTATTCACAGGTCTAATTTTGTTATTATCTTCAAAATCCCAAGAAAAAATGAAGATTTGTTTTTTTTTTTTCAATTGCGTTTTCTCTTCTCAGAACTCAGAATACCAATGCTTCAAATGCGAATGTGAGCTTTGTTTACTGAAGAAATCTAATACGAACCAACCGCTTTCTTGGGTAAAAGATCTATAGAATTTCCGATCAAACTAATCGACTACTCTCATGAGAGAGATCGCTCGCATACCGTGAAAGCATAGAAATCTCCAAATGGAGTTGGAATTGATTTTACATCCCCAGGGTCAAAACCCATTAATCGGGTGGGTCAAAATGTAGACCCACATAATAATGGAACCAAGGGAGTGAAACTGGCCGCGCAACATCTTCACCGTCGAACTTCATAGTGCTAGATATCGTGTGCAGACTTCCTCACTGCACTTCACCGCATGACGCCATCGCTGCAGAAGATGTTTTTCCGACAAGCGCACGGCACAATTTTCGACCCAACAATTCCAATTTTAACCACGCTCTATTCTTGTTCAAAGTTGAATTTTTTAGCATTATAATGGATGTGGTTCCAATCACATGGACCACACTAATATATTCCATATTGTAATAGATTATGATTTGGTAAAAATGTCAGCAGTATTAGAAAGTCTTTCAGATCTTAAAATATTAAGATTATTTTTGTCTTAAAAAATAATTTGACTTCTTAGCAATGGGATCTTTAGGTACACGTATACTTGGAAGTGAATTTGAAGAATAGTTTTGAAAAGTAGGGATTTGTGAATCTTAGGATAAAATGATGAACCTCAACGTACAATGAAGGAAAACTTCTCTCTAAGTTGCTCGTTAGAAACTAGAGGAGTGAATATTAAAGAAGCTCTTTTAAAGGTCAAAGTTTATCTCAACTTCTAGAACTTCAGATTTGAGTTCTTACATCTCACAAATCAAAGTTGAAATGAAAAATTGAAATTCTAGGGGGACATTCCAGTGCAAAAGCTTTTCTCATTTTCTAATTTCTGTCTAAGAAACACATGAGAGAGAGAGATTATTTAGCAGCATTACGCTTAATTGTTCTCCCTCATAGTCTAGAGCTTGGAAGTAAAAACATTAGAGAAAATAAAATTTGGCAGGTAAGGTTGTCACCAGTTGACACCCCTAATTGGGAACAACAGTCCTCATAATACTGAACACAAGCTTGCACAGTTGAAGGGTTTCCACCATAGCATTCAATGGAATTGATGGCATGGATCGTCTCCCCAAATCCTTTGCCAGAAGTTATTTTCCAGTGACAATTATTCATCTAGAACCACAATGCCGTCTTGAAAGAAATCTCAACGTCGTTTGCCACAATTTCAGGTTCATTTTGACCATTGAAACTAGGAGTAATTTTGTCACCAGCAGCCCCGTAATTATAGTTCCATGAAAGCTAGAGCTGTCCATGACCATAGTACCCCTTGCCGGATACACAAGGGTACTGTGTATTTGTCGAGTCACAATAATCCTTGGAGGCACCATCTATCTCTTCAATGTAACAGAAATCTATACATGTCCACAAAAAGAAGGCATAAGCTTAGAACTAAGGTCTTCTACAATAGATTAAAGTTAAAACTGCATAATAATTTAAAAAATAAATAAATAAATAAATAACAAGCTCACACTACAATCTTCCAAAGGGCATTAGGGTTTAGTGTGCATAATTAGAAGATATGAAAATGAAATTGTGCAAAACTCACGTCCAGTCTCATGGGTGACATAAGCAAAAAAGGCAGCAATCTCACGCTTAGAGTCGTCATATAGGCCGACTGTGCCAAAGTGAGTATAAGAATCGAGTGCATTGAGAAATGCATCTCTGGTGTAGAAACTCCTACCAACGCAGGATGTGGGGGACTGATTAATTATGTTATCAAAGAAATCTTGTGTCACAACATCAGCCACCACAAGATCATTGCTAGGTAATTCATAACAAGGACCCTCTTGGCATCCGTCACTACAATATTCTTCAGTGGTGCCGCAATACTCCCACTTGCTACAGCAAAGGTTGGGTGCATAGCCACAACCCTCACTCAAGATGGATTCCAGAAACCTACCGGCTACAACTCCGACCAAAGTTATTGCTAATAGAAATAGAGGGAGTAACATTTTTAGAGCAGGACCCATTTAGACTTGAGAGAGAATGATAAAAGATGCAAATGTGCATGGGATGGATGAGTAAACAACTTAGTAGAAGTAAGGATATTTATAGTGTTTCTAAGGCCTAACCAACCTTGAGTTAAGAGTGATAGAAGGTATCGACGGAAGCGATTCGGATTGTCCTATCGGTAGGGTCGGTCAATCAACAAATAATCAATACGAGGGTTTTGATCATTACTTAAAACTCCACAAGTGCAGAGCTTCCATGCGATCTTAGCCCTTTCGTAATGAGTCCTTCCCACACGTACAACTTTGCTTTCCCTTGGATCCAAGCTCCTCTATAAAAGTTAGGGTTTTCAAAAACCCCGATCATCATACTCAATCACTTAAAGAGCCAGAGAGAGAGAGAGAGAGAGGGAGATGGGAGAGGTGCTTTCAAGAGGAGTGTGAGCACCGTGAGAACTGTTCTCTCGTTTTTTTCATGTTGTTTTGGTTAACCAATCTCATGTCTTCTTGGCCTAATCAGAATCCCCTATTAGTTAGTGTTTTAGTAACATCCAACTAAGTAATGTGACTCCTGTTGGGAACCAACAACTAAACCAAAACCAATCTTATCATAAAAGATAAGATCAAATTTATTAAGAAAATAAATAATATAAAATTCTTTTTCCTAACAATCTCTTCCATCCTAATATGAGATCTCATCTCATATGAGGATCCAAAATCTTAGATCACAAAAAGAATTCATGACCATTAAAATGTTGTACATATAGGTTAAACTTATAGGAAAGGGGTAGGATCCCATTGGGATTTCACCTAGCATGCTATGTATCTTAACCATACTATATTCATAATACATGGTTAATCAACACATGTGATGCCAGGTAGATGTAACAATCATTATCCAATTGAAGTAAATTATTACGCATCAATTCCTCTATAATACAATATCACATCATAAACTATAAAGCATGTGTATACTGTCATATCCCCAGTCTATAGAAAATTTTTCAAAGATTCTGTAATTTTGATTGGACCAAAGAAAATATTTTTCAAAATTATTTAAGAAAATAAATATTAATAAATAATATTGATTTTAAAAATTTTGTAAACTATTTACAAAAATGTTACCGGTATTAGATTTATGTCCAATCAAGTACAGTCATTCTCTCTCCTTGATATTCTCCCAATAAAGGTAGTGGATTCCTTGTTAGGAATTTCTTTGGAATACGACCAAACAATATAATCATGTACACCGATATATAGTCAAGGAGACATCAATTGTTCATACACCAAAACTCATAATGTGTGATCGCATCGATAAGAACCCCTCAGGTCAAAGGATTGATCGTATACTACTCATGAGAATTTTATTTCAAATTTACAGACAGTAACACACACTTAAAATTTTTTCATATGATCCGGTTCAATGTACACACTGTATAATTGCACTTGTGCCCTGGAATCTCCATTTCTAGGTACACATAATACGATGACCATTTACACAGGATGTCCAGTCCCATCCCTAGTCGTGAATAATTTCAGGTTAAAACCTAAGGACTTACCAAGGTCTGTTATTTAAATCATGTAAATTAATTTATATAATTTTCATATAAATATGGATTGATGATGGAAATTTTTTAACAAACTCCCATTTGTATATTAAAGGCCATCAAGTTGTCTTATATGTTCTCAACATATTCACATTCTACATTAATCCCTTAGTAAAGAGATTTGAAAAAACTATTCCTTTGAGCTAATTTTATCAGCTGTCTGGATTAATCTTTCTACAGGATGCAACTTGAATTTCCTATTCAAGTGTAAAACATTCTTATTATCATATAACTGGACAATAAGTAGTTTTACAAGCCTATTAATAGTCTCTTGTTTAGTCAAGAACTTTTATCAACTAAGCAACTCGACTAATTGCCAAACATTCCACTACTATAGTAAAATCAAAGATAAATTACTCTTTAGAACTATTCTAAAATATAATACTATCACTTAAATGTAAAACTTTAAATATTATGGATTACCTGTTACATTTGTCAAATTTTTAAATAATCGAATATTACTTAGATTAACAAGTAGTAACATTACGAACTCAGGTCTACTTCTCAATAATTCTCAATTACTAAAGGTTGACAGCATCCAACTATTTTATCTTGAAAAATTTTGTATTCTCATTAAACACATGGTCCATCCAAAAATTGATCAAAACAAACAATTTGTTATTTGATAAAAAATGAATGTTTCCGATAACAGAAACTCTCAAAAGATCAATTAGATCTCAATGATATGCACTATTCTCTTTGCTATTATATGTCAGTACTTTTTTAAGATATTAATAGTTGAATCAGTGACTATCACAATGTGCATCTGTCAACAATGAAACCCTGAGGGTTTACCATTCATTAATAATTATGATTTGAATTTTTTCTTTCTTTCAACTTTTTCTTTCATCTTTATAAATATCCACTTACATCCAATGGGCATATGCCTTATAGTAGGTCTATAAAAATTTATACTTGGTAAGAATGAAAAGAGACTATTCTAAAGCTTAATTTTCTATTATCTTCTGTGTTTACATCCTTTACAGTCTCAACAAAAGTCTGTTTGATTCTGAAGAACCATACTTATTTGTAGAACTTTTCTACATAGTCATCCTCCTTTATAAGGAAGGTATAATTAATAGGAAGTTTAATTATCCTCCTACGACATTGAGACTTTCAAAGATGTTTCACAAAACATGTGAGTTACAAGCATCGATTTAGTTAGAACACATAGAACTATTCTATGTCTCCAGAAATATATCACAACGTAATATAATTCTCTTAAAGAAAATTCAAGCAAATAGGATTATCAAACCCTATGTAATTTATTATTGTATTTTATCTTATCTGTCAACCGCATTTGTATTTAAGCTAAACGGTCCCTATACCTTAAGAAATTATAGAATAAGCTTTCGCATATTTTATTATTCAAAAGGCTTCTTAGGTACAAATTTAGATAGATACTTATTCAAAATAAATACTTCTATTTTAAAAATACAATACTAATAAAACAGTTGTCAAGCATTGTCTTACAATGTCCAATTCGATCTTTTATTACATCATACAATATGATATATCTGGGTATCTTAATTAGAGATCTTATACTGTTTTATATAATCCAAAGAATATATGATAAATATTCTCATTTGATCTAATTAAAAGTTAATACTCATACCTTTGTTAGATAGAATATTTACGGGATGATCTACATTAGTATAAATTAACTCCAAAACACAAATAGCTCTACAGTCTTTTTAGAAAAATATTTGGTTATATGTCCTCATAAATAGGACTTATAAGTTGACATAGGATTTTTCTTCAGACATTCACTAGAGACTTATCTCTCCCAACTTATAAATTATATCAAATCTATACAACCTTACAACAAGCGCCAAAAGTGTGAAGTTAACTAAAGCACACATGAAAACTTTTTTTTATTTTTTCATTACCATATCATGGTAACTACTCTAGTCCCGATTAAAAGATGATTTTTAATTTTCATAAAATATTCTTTTCATATTTAAATTATATAATTAGTTTATAAATATGTATGAATAATCGAAGTCTATACATATCATGCGGCTGTCGGTCATACCGACACAATTTATCCAAACAGGACAAGTGTTTGAAAATTTTCATCTAACTATTTTCATAGGGTGGCTAGGTAAAACCGACAATTCTTTGTATCATGCTTTCCCATAGTACTTGAAATATGGGTCACACCTATGCATTTGTTCTTGTTTTGACCATTGGGCATTAAACATGAAGAGAAAATTACAAATGCCATTACTATTGCCCTAAATTTTCATAAACAAAAGTTTCCATCAATTAAGTTAGATGTAGTCAGTGACATGGTTAAGACATTGAAATAAGTATCCATGACTAACTTAAGGGATTTCAATCTCATAGAGTGACTTATCATTATTATGACATAGTCAAAAATTAGAAAACTTTAAGTCATCTTGGGTAATATGATAGACCTTAGTTGACGATCAATGAGCATCTTTAGTTTACTCATCAAACATTTCCTTAGCATCCTCATCATGTCTATAACCCTTGGCAATTTATAAAGAGTATTATAGAGTCAACTAGGGAAAGAGTATTATCTCTTAGGATAAACTGATTTACTCAAATACAAGTATGAGTAAATAGTCTTATCCATCCCAAATAATTAGATTAGACAAATGATCAACATTATAATAATTAATAGGTTAGTGATGGTAAAATGGATAAGGGACGAAGCTTAATCAATAGTTTCTTACACCTTAAACTTTCGTCAAAGCTTTGGGGTGTGAATTAGAATAATTCAAACCTTACATGCACAACTTAGCCTATAGGAGTTCATTACATACTTGTTGATTGACTGGACTGATTTTGTTCATCACAAAAACTTTCAATAATTTTGACTACCTGAGTACCGTATCCATTCCTATCGGCTGATATATACTCAGGTCAAGTGTATACCCATCATCTTAGAGTGAATCATGGCATCGAGCTTGTGTCTACTAACGCAGTACACCTCTCACTGACCATGTCCTCTACTTATCACATAGCAGATGAATGTAGACTGTTCATTCATCAATCACAAGCATTATCCTATCGGCATTTGTCAGAATTGACCTATGAAACCTCTATTCTCATCGACCACGAAGATTATGAGAATCCCACCAATTAGGGCTTTCCATAACACACTTGCTTTATAATAAGGAAAATAGGAACGTATATACATAGATAATCATACACACATACGTTCAATGCATTGTTTATATGTATATAAACCAATCTTTACATCACAGATAATAAAGTAAGTATTTATGTTAAACAATTAAAATAAGCATCACATGTAAATTATTAACTATAGTGGTTATGGGATGGCATCCGGAGTCAAATTGACTTTGCATCTCATGCAAATTAATTTGATTCTAAGATGGGTGGGAGTAACATAGCCTCATTAGTTACTCCCACTCAACTTAGTTAAGTGGTAATGTAAATGAAAGTTACATGAAAATAACTATTACATTGGAATAATAAAATAAAAACATTTCATCTTGATCTTGGCCGCTTTCTCTAAGCAATCAACACCTCCAATCAACCCTTGATTAATTTCTTCAATCGTCTTACGATCATCATCACCGATTTTCTCTTGATCATCACATAAGAAAATAAAATCTTAATTCTGTTTTACATTTTCTTTATCAAAGAAATCTTAAGAAACCAACCCAACAATTGGGTTACCCAAGGGGAATACATCAGTTTATAAAAAAGATTGGATGAAAGAGAGAGAGAGTAAACAGATAATAGGAGATAAACTTCACAATCACATATATGCATGCCATTCATATAAAAATCCATTGACATGATTCATTTAAATCCCATAACCACTAATAAATGCATACATTTGATCTTTTCATTTCATTTAAAAACCACATTTTAAATTGTCAATTTTTGAAAATTATTTTCGCTTACATACATCTTATGTACATGAAAATATCGCACCCCAAGAACACAAACATTACATCATATGCAATTATACGGGTTCAGGGGCCCATGGGTCCACTAAGGTTTTAAAAAATCCAAAGAATATATAAATGTACAAATTAACTTAATGGACACTGTTTTCTGAAAACAGTACTTAACACTTTAAGTTACAGGCCTATTTTTGGCTCTATGCACAATGTAATATTCTTGGCCTATAGTGCAATCCACCTCTCTCTCTCTCTCACACACACACACACACACACTATCTCACTAAGATTTTAGTGAAATAGATTATTACATCTCAAGTAAAGTTATTCTTAAATTCTCAAGCAAAAGGCACATACAAGTTACTGGTTTTAACATTTTAAAGGTCCAAAATCAGGTTTGTAATGCCATGGGGTTCCCTTGAATTTCCAGAAAACTAAGAAAAAAGAACCATCTTAAAACTGCCTAATGGGCCACTGGTTTCCAAAACCAGTGCCAAAAAATTAAGCAATAGGCCCAACATAAGGTTTTAGATCATGGCCCAAAACAGTTTTGAATCCAAGTCCATAAAAATATAAAACAAAATATTTTTACAAAACTGGGCTTAAGACAATGGCTGAAATCTAATGTAGATTTTTAGAAAGGAACAAAAATAAAATAGGCTGAACTCCTTGGATCCCTGGGCACACCACTTGGGCCGGCTTGGGCTAAAACCCGTTGGGTCAGGCCAGTGGCTCTCAGTGTTTTAAAATTAAATTGTTATTATTTTGAAACAGAAACCAAGCCCAACAAAACTGTTTTGTTTTAATTTAAAATCCAAAAGCCCATTTGATATTAGGCAGTCCAACAAAAAAAAAAAAAAATCCATCATTTTAAAATCTAAGGCCAATATGATCCTTACACCAAAGGTTTCTTAAAACCTAACTATCTGATTCACCATCTTCGTCTTGCTCCTCCAACCCACGGCTATTGCCATGGCCAGTTTCATCGACAGTGACCAACCTAGAGAGGCAAGACAGAAAAGGCTACGGCCATGGCCATGGCTGTTTCAAGCATACAAAATAGGGGCTAGGGGTGAGAAGTGGTCATACCATGCCGCAAGAGCATGCAACACTCAGCTTGGGTGATGCAAAGCTTTCCAAATTAGAAATAAAATCTGAACAAACACTTTGCTGCCAAGCCTCGATGTGCCCAAAAGAAAAAATAAATAAATAAAACGCACACATAGATATTACACCCCAAAGTGTCCAATTAGTGTCGGTCAAATGGTGTCTAATGCGGGGCACCAAGGAAAATTGCAAGTTGGGGTGCCGCTGCAAAGGTGTGCAGGGCCAAGACCGGTGGAGTGGGGGCACCGCGAGGCTGCCTTGCGAGCGCCAAGCATCTCATGCCAAGTAAATGCCAAGCCGCAGGTTGGAAAAACTTACAAAACTTCTCAAGTTTAATTTTTTTTTTTAATTAAATGAAACATAAGGATCAATTTGATGCATGAATTCCATTAAAAGTATTGAAGGTCCCCCTTGGGTAGGGAGGTTCTAATACCATTGATAGACGGTATTGACGAAAGCGATTCGGATCGTCCTACTGGTAGGGTCGACCATTCAACAAATAATCAATACGAGGGTTTCGATCATTACCTGAAACTCCACAAGTGTAAAGTCTCCACGCGATCTTAGCCCTTTCCCAATAAATCCTTCCCACACGTACAACTTTGTGTTCTCTTGGATCCAATTTCTTCTACAATAGTCAGGATTTTCAAAAAACCTGATCATCATACTCGATCACTCAAAGAGCAAGAGAGAGAGAGGGAGATAGGAGAAACGTTTTCTAGAGGAGGGTGAACACCGTGAGAACTGTTCTCTCATTTTTTTCACGTTGTTTTGGTTAGCCAATCTCATGTATTCTTGGCCTAATCAAAATCCCTATTAGTTAGTGTTTTAGTAACATCAAACTAAGTAATGGATCTCCTGTTGAGAACCAACAATTAAAGTAAAACCAATCTTATCATAAAAGATAAGATCAAATTTATTAAGAAAATAAATAATATAAAATTATTTTTTTATTAATATAAAATTCTTTTTCCTAACAAAGAGTTTCATGTGAATAGCACTAGAAAATTTAATACGTGGAGCACGTGTTATGAAACTTATAAAATGTTGCCTTCCCTCGTTAGTGATGACAAAAGGAGCAATACTATACGAGTGCCACATGAAACATTATTCATCAAATTTTTAATAAAAATTAAAACAAAAAAAATAAAAAGTTTGTAACAATATTATCGGTACAGCCTTCATTGTATTCATAGGATAAATTGATAATAAGGTTTGAAGCTACTCCCATGACCATCCAGCCTGGTTACATTGATTTAACCACTTAACCATATCTCTATTATCCATCTACATTTCTATTTTTCAGTACCCTTTGTCCAACATATGTTGCAAATCCTACATAATGCTCTAGCTTTTTTGTGCCAATACATTTTTAAAATAAAAAAGGTGCATTTGTTTATGATCAATTAGTAGTGAACCATTCAGGAATATCTACATATATCAATGTTTAACACATGTAAATATCCATATTTATATTCTCATTTCATTCCCTATAGGGGAATATATAATGTGGCGACTCTAGAACAAAGTATCAAACTGTCTAAAATATGGAATTTGTATCTATAGATTTTAAATTTCAATAGTAAAACTAAATCAATTTTTGGTATCACCAATAGCATCATATCGGTCTAACTCAAGTTATAGTTATATAACATGATCTAAGTATCCCTTCTTTAATAATACTCTTTGAATCAAATCTGATCTAAGTATCCCTTCTTTAATAATACTCTTTGAATCAAATCTTACTTCCAAGTCTTCAACCGTATCCAAGTTGAACAAGGAGCTTTTGTGTAATCAATATTAAAATTAAATCAATTTTTTGTTCCACCTATTGTATCAGGTTAACATTTTTTTTTTTTTGAATTACATACTGAGGAACTGCTTAAGGGGACTTTATTCACGCACACGAGAGGGGAAGAGGGGGAATGATAGGCATTTCTTTTTTTTGGTTTGGTGGGGTGGGGTGGGGTGGGGTGGGGTGGAGGAGAGGGATGATAGTTATATCACGGGATTCATGATAGCTATTGGCTGATGTTTAGATCTTTTTGAGAATTCTTTAATGGTAAAAAGTCAGGTATATTGTTGATATACCATGAGTTAGCACCCATTATGTCTATCTCTCTTTCTCCTTTTGAAATGACCCCTTACCCTTCCTTAATGATACTTCATTGGATACCCCAATTGATGTCATCTACTAATTTATTAGGGGTGTCAACCGGTTGGGCCCAACCGGTCTCAATCGGGCTTAATCGAGCTTAACCACTGGGAAGCCTTGCACCTTGAATGCCCGTTTAAGTAAACGGGTCTAGTTTTGGGGGACATGGTACAGTTAATAATCGGGCCAATCGGTCTCGGGCCTTAATCGGGCTATCATAAATGGGCCTTAATCGGGCCTTAACCGGGCTATAGACTTATTTAATTTTAAACGGGTACTCTTTAAAATTGTTCCATTAAATGTGCTTGAAGAGGATTACCAAAAAAATGAGGCAAAGATGTGCATAGTAAAGAAAAAGATCCAATAGTTAAAATGAATTAAGCCAAAGATGTGCAAAGTAACTAAATTTCTTAAGTACTCGATCTTTAACCCACGAAACTCAAATCAATTAAACTGTGCCTACATAACCCAAATTTAGTAAGTTCAAATCAATTAAACTATGCATAAAAAAGATGAATGTTCATATAACAATTACTGCCATCTCAATTGTACATATCACATACTCTTAGGATTAAATACAAATAGTATTAAAAAAAAAAATACAAGTAGTATTAAAGGGGTCGGGCTAGGTCGGGCTTAAAGGAGTCGGTTCAAATTGGGCTTGAAATGTGTCGGGCCGGGCTGGCACTTGTCGGGCCGGGCTGGCACTTGTCGGGCTAGGTGCTACACTGTGTACAGTACTATCTATTTATAAATGTGTCGAGCCCAACACGTTTATTAATCGGGCCGGTCTAGGTCTAACCATAAACGTGTTTGGCTTGATTGGGCCTACTGGTGCAAGCTTGGAATTGACACCCTTATAACTTACTATATACCACCGGCATACGTATCCTTCTTAATAATACTCTTGGAATCAGATCTTACTTCCAAGGCTTCAACCTTATCTAAATTATAATTTATATCACATAATTCAATTTCCAACCTCGAGAGCCCTGCCTTCTTCAAGCACGAAAAAGCTCTGGTAGGTGAAATTATGTAGGAGACGTTAAGATTATTTATTTATTTTAAAACACATGATATAAACGTTTGCTTCGACTGATGAGACATAGGACCACGAGAAGTTGACCTGTTACTATAATTGGTCAGTTTCTGCTACTTGGATATGTGCCACACTACTACCTAATTTAACCACCTGACGTGTTCTCGTAAGGGGAAAATACACAATAAACAAGAGTAAATTTATTGGAATGGGTATCCTATCCTATCATGTTGAGAAATCCAATAAATGGGTTCTCATTTCATTACAATCTAGCATTTCATTACAATCTAGCACGTTGTATAACACATATTCAATGACTAAGAGCATCCAAACATGTACCTCAACATACTATCCCGAGCCATATAGGGTTCTAACACCAATATACACGATGACATAGGTATGATTTTATCTTCTTTTAAAATTGTTTGATATAAATCTTTAATGAGTAATGACAAAAAATAAAATAAAAAATAGAAAAAAAAAATAAAAAATAAAAAACGAGTGATGATAAAAAATAAAAATAAAAAACCTATTGATCTGGGGGACTACAGTAAAACTGTCAACGAAATTGGTCCACTCAGTATTTGCATATGAACTAATTTGCCTGATCTGTCCTTGGATGGGGTGTCACCTAGACAACCCAACCCTAGGTCTGTAGCACCTAGTTGTACCATATGACCGATATTGATATGGAATAGGATAGGATTAGGTTGGATGAATTTATCTTTGATTTTTTTTTTTAAATTAATATTTTAAACCATTTTATGTTTGCCCTTTACAAATGGATCGGTATGAATCGAATCAATATCAGGGATTAGTCTTGAAGGTTACCAATTCAATTTGAGCGACCTTAATCGGTTTAATCCAATTTTTAAAACCATGGGTCAGACGGGTATAAATTCAATGAACAGCTAAATCATAAGATTCCTTCCCTGCCCACATGTCAATATTTAGTTTAGCTAATTATATATAGCAAAATAAAGCACTGAAAGTTTGGCTATAAATGAGAAGTATGACTCAACAAGTATGGACAGATATAGAAGGTATGCCAATACATTTGAGATGATGATAATCATTAATTTGAGTATGAGATTTGATGAAAAGTCGATAGATGTCCTTCATTTAGCATTGTCACAACATTTTTCCTTGTGCCACCAGCCTTGGGTTAGGAAGGTGACCTAATTAACCTCACAAACCTTCTTCCTAATAAAAAAATTTGCGTCTTAGATGTCATTTGTAGGTGCACATTGCAGTGTGAGGTAAGGCATGATAAAGTATGAAACCCACGAGGAAATGATCATAATATTAAAATTTAATAATGTTAAAAAACGATTCACTGTCTATCAGTTTACTCATATAGGTTCTAAAAGGATTCAAAATCCTATATTGACCTTGTATCTTCTAAAAGGATTCAAAATCCTTCATTGTTTATTGGGTCATTATATTCTCACTTAATGCATTGTGCTTACCCTAAAAAATTGAAGATGAATACTGTTAGTGGTGTGGCTCACATTGCCTCATCCTAACGTTATTTTCAGTTATATCCTGTACAGCAAGGGATGTGGAGAGAAAATAGGGGAGGGCAATTCCTAATTGACTAGGTTGTTGATACTCTCTAACAAAAGAAGTCTATAAAAGATAGAATTTGGAACAAAATATGGGTCAATCACCGTGGAGCCCTAAATTACCCAAATAGAAACCAATTTAATTATTCAACTGATTTTCTCTCTCATTGTTCACTATATGCAGGTAACTTGGAGAATCAATGAGGATCTCTCGACTAAAAGCACTTGCAGCTTCTTTCACTGGTATCAAAGCCACAATATGATAAGAATCAGCGCCAACACCATTGACGATTCCCAACACCATTGATGGTTGGCTCCTGAATTCATTTTGTGAATGAAAGCTCGCTATTGCTTTACCTCTTTCGCTGCATCATTTTTTTATGGGAAAATTAAGCCCCCCTCCCCTGTAGTTTGCCGAAATTAAATATGGATCCAAGGGTTTGAACAATTTACGCCCCCTCCCCTAACATTGACGGTGTGAGTATGCTGTTAATTTTATATACCAAAAGACCGTATTACCCCTTTAGTAGAAAATAGTCTTAATATAAGATATACCATTATACCCTTTTGTGTTTGGGGATGAATCTAGGATTTCATTAGTGAACCCTCAATGGTTATGTGTTATAGCTCCGCAAATAGCCGTGTGTTTGTTGGTCCAAAAGGATTAGAGACAACATGACTACAACTTTTGGAAGAAATACAACTTTTGGAAGAAACTCAGACTACGACCAAGAAGGGGAGAAGAAAACCAAGAGAAGGCAAAGGGCAGGTTCACAGATAGATGAAACGTGATGGGTGAATTTCAGCCTCCTGGACTGAATGTCCTTCCGCAGTATGTATATTCGAACGGGAACGGGTATGTATTGCAGCATGAGCAACCCAATTCTCAGGCCAAAATCAGAGGCAGAGAGTAGAGAATCCATAGGGTTGTTTGGTACTTCACTTAATTGTCTTCCACCTCCTGGAGCGATGCCGAGTATAAAACCGTTTCAACTTCCGTGTTCGCTCTCAGTCTCATCATTAGAACCAGAATCCGGCAACAAGCATCTCTCCAGGAAATCGATTTCCACAACAGAATCAGTAGTATTCGTTGGTTTTACTTCCAAGTCCGTCTCCACTCTCCAAAGCTCCCCAACTGCATTTGCATTTAACAAATACTATGATTCTCGTACCACTCACGTCCCTCCAAAGTTCAACCTGAGCTAGCTACTTTATAGAGAGGGCAACAACCCAATCCTATACCTGCACCAGCCCATGCCACCCCCATCAAACGCTTGCTTCTTCTGCAATCCATAGCTGTGTACCATACAAGATAACGCGTCGAGTTAGGACCACCTTACTAACCCACTTCCAAGTTCCAACAACAGTTCCAAACCTCAAAACTTTCACCCAACATAGGCAAAAAGACATGATGAAACTTTAACCCCAACTCCATTGGCCAATGCAATCAGAAGTGTTTTAATAGAAACCCCACAGGGCCACATCTTTTTGGTATTTTCGATTATTCGAATCATGCTCTTCGAATACCCAAACCATTATAGGTTGTCAACAGATAAGGGCAACAGTAAGTAAACCAAAACATTTGACCCCAAAAATTAAAAAGATTAAGGGTGTAAAAAGTGTTAGCTTCCTGGCCAAGGGAGAGTGAGGGATGGCCCTAGAAATTGCAAAACGGTCGATTCGAGTGAACTAGGGTAATGGTAGATTGCAAAGAAAAGCTTTGATTTGTGAGAGGGAATAGGACCCGGATCAGCTCCCAGGGTTGAATTTTAGGTAGTTAGGGTGAGAATGAGGTTCTCAATGGTGTTCTTCATTATCTTCTAGTTAAGGTTGCAGAAGAATGGCTGTTGAAAACAGATTGAAGACCTAGGTTGAAGAAGAAAGTGAAAGAGGGATTTACTCTTTTCTTCTTTTAAGTGAAGGGTGTTTTAGTATCTTCACTTTATTATAAGGGCACTTTTGGTATAAAATGGTGACATCACTAACTAACAGTTTCAAACTCACGAAAACTAATGGTTTGGACTCCAGTGTAAGAATCTTTCAAACTATAGGGGAGAGGGGAGAGGGGAGAGGGGAGGGGGTATAAATCGTTCAAACCTTTGGATCCACATGTAATTTCGGCAAACTACAGGTGAGGTGGGCGTAATTTTCCCTTTTTTATTAATTATTATTTTCGTATCGTATTAGAACTTCTTCACCATGGTCGAAAAACCTTTGTTTCATGAAATAAACAACCTTGAGCGACTAAATGGATCGAACTATGAAACTTGGAACATTAAAATTATACATGTACTAATATACGAGAAGATGGATCATGTTCTAGAACCAAAACCCGTGGTTGGGGATAATGCTACCCTTGCAAAAATTAAAGTTGTGAAAAAATGGATTGAAGAAGACAAGAGAGCCCGAAGCATGATCCTATTGAAAAGGGAAGACTATCTGATGAAGATGTTTAACAAACACCCAATAACCAAATCAGTAATAGAAGCTATGAAGGCCAAGTATGATGTGAAACTGAAATCCACACTTAGCTTTTGACTCACAAATATAATAGTTGTAGAATGACCGAGGGTGAGGATGTTCTGGATCTTATCAACAAAATGCTTGTTATGGCTTAAGACTTGGTTGATGCAAGATCAGAAGTGTTGGATAACTACCAAGTATCTACCATAATTAACAGTTTGCCTCCTTCTTGGGCAATGGCACAAACTGCACTAAGATTCTTGGGGGACAATCTCACTCTTAACAAACTTCCCTAAAAGCTGTAATACTATCAAGAGTGTATGATGTCAAAGTTCATGGGAAAGTTGCATATAACCCAATCTAACCCAACTCAGCTAGAGATTGATCAAGTGGAATCACTAGCACATTAGCATCGATTCCATCCCAATATCAACCAGCTCCACCCCAACACCAACCAGAATAAGTTCAATGGGAAGGGTAAAATAAAGTCTAGAAACTTTCAAAAGGTGCCACTTGGAGCATGTTATTAATGTGAAAAATTCGATCATTTTAGGGCTTCTTTCCCTAAGAAAGAGAACAAAAGATATACTGCACCTACACCACCGCCAAACACTCAACGGAAAGAGTTTATTGGTACAGTTGAGTGTAATTTATCTGGAGAACAGTATGAGGGGTGGTGGATCGATTCAGGTGCCACATGTCATATTGCAATAACTCATACAACGAAGTTCGAGGTGTTGCGGACTATGTGCTTGACCTCAGGAGGGCTAATTTCTGTCTGAAGGATGTAATTTATGCCCACAATATACATTAAAATTTGATATCTATATCAACCCTTATGAAGAAGGGTCTTGATGTGTGCTTCATAGGCATTGAGGTCACCATTGGATGACATGGTAATTCTTTTGCTACATGACGATTTGTCCCTGAGTAGGTTTTATTTTTACTTTTCACTTTTGAAAATGTTCTCAATGTGATCATTGACATTATTAATGAAAGTACATCTGGATCATTGGTCTATATTGATTGCGCAAACCTTGTTGATTCATACATGTCCCATATGAGACTTGGACAATCTAGAATTAAGAAAATACAACAAATAATTAAATTGGGTTTAGTTCCTAAGTTGTCTAAAGTAGAATATAATGGATGCGAACATTGTCTCTCTGGTAAAATGACCAGAAAATCTTTCTAATGGGAGTGAGAGTAAAGGAACATCTTAGAGTGGTATACACTGACATCTGTGGGTCACTATATGTGAGTACCCATAGTGGTAAAACTTATTTTATCACATTCACAGATGATTTATCCAAATATGGGTATATTTATTTACTTAGTAGAAAATCTGAAGCATTTGAATGTTTTAGACGCTATAGAACTGAAGTACAAAATCAGTTAGGAATGAATATTTAGGTACTAAGAACTGATCATGGTGGAAAGTATAACTCAACTAAGTTTGAAAACTTTTGTGAGGAATATGGATCATTAAACAAAAGATAATGTCTTTCATACCAAACAGAACGGTGTGGCTGAAAGATGGAATAGAATACTACTTAATGTAGTACGTTGCATGTTAACACATTCCTCTCTCTCCAAAGAGTTTTGGGGAAAGGCCATTCTTATAGAAAATTATATCTTGAATAGAATTCCCACTAAATTTGGAGGGACTACTCTATATGAATTGTGAATAGGTAGGAAACCTAACTTGGAAAATCTAAAGAAGTGGGGATCAGTAGCCCATGTACTAATTAATACCTGAGCCATATAGTAACAAGTTGGACTGTAGAACAATCAGATGTAAGTTCATAGGTTATCTTGAAGGATCAAAAGAATATAGGTTCTATCACCCTGAAAAGGGGTAATTGAGAGTCATGATGCAAAATTTTTAGAGAAACTAGAAGAGAAAGTGCAATAGAAGTGTCACACCTTGCCTCAAATTAGGCCAAAGTATGCACACTAGATTCCCACCCTAGTCAGCCTACTATACCCAGGATCACAGACGTAGTACCTTAATTTCACAAATGCCACCAAGATCACAACTACAAACAGAGTACGCTAATAAAATCATACAAATATCACTAGTGATGTACTAAAGTGATAAATTACGAATATACGAGATTTATTTGTAAACAACCCACAGGTATAATATTTATATCTTACATATATCATCAATATTTATATCAAAAGTAATAACTGAAATAACTGAAGTGATGTCCATCAGCATCTTGGTGTCTCGTAGACACGAGCCTCGTAATTGTCGCTGAAATCCAATCCTGCCTTAGCATCGGTTCCACCATCTAAAAAAAGTAGTCAATGAGGGATGAGCTTCACAAGCACAGTGAGGGGTGTACATGTAAGCACACACAAACAAATGATATAATGCATGCTCAAACAAATTAGATGATGCTTATGATCCAATTTTAGTATACAATACCTAGCAACCAATTACTAAGTCCACGATAAGGTAACAGTGCTACTGTAACATAGGTTATATCCCTGGTCCCAGTATCTTACACATCGGTCACCTAGAGATACAAGATAGTGTGAGTCAGGAGCTTGCAGGTCTTTGTATCCTACACATCGATCACCTCGCAAGCCCCTAATGAATAATCCCTAACAGCCATGGTCCCGGTGTCCTACACATCGGTCACCCATGCTGTAGACAGCCACGGTCTTGGTATCCTACACATCGGTCACCCATGTTGCATCATACCACTCCCTGGAATTGGCTAATGCCTAACCCCCTATTGGCAATGGGTGTAGCACAAGGGTCTGTGAATCCTAACTATATGCATTCTATATGCATCCAATCATACATCAGCGACCATCACTATAATACCGATATCTGAGCCCACAGTACCTGATCGTCCCCCCCTCAGTCACACCATGCCTCAAACCATCGATGTTACAATCATTACCACATACACATATCCATGGTCCTAGCTGTAAGATTGACCTTTGAGCCCACGGTACCGGACAAAACCTCAGCCACATGGTGCCACAAACTGTCAATATTACACCCAACACCACATATCCTTTGACCTCTAGGCTCACGATATTGGAACACACCTTAGCCATACCGTGCCCTAGATTGTCAGAGCCACAGTCAAAACTATGCTATTGACCTCTGGGCCCATGGTCCCAAAAAGAACCTTGAATATACTGTACCCCAGACCGTCGATACCACAGTTACAACTGTAGACCTCAATCACATCACCATAATCCAAATTAACAACTCACAATCACATAATCACAATGACTTACTTCACTTACCTCTGCAGTCCAGAAACCATTCCATGATCTCACCAATCCATATTTACAAGTTAGCAGATAATAATAGCAAACAACATGCATAGCACCAATAACAAATAATTTATACACGTGATTCATGCAAAATAGAAAATAAGGCAAAAATACTCCGTAAAATAAAGTCAAACACCCACTCACCTTGTTACCCGAATCACAATGATGAGACCCCGCAATCGACTTTGTATCCTCGCCCGATTGTTTAGGTTCCTAACCAAGTGTGTATCATTTGTTAAATATTTATAACACCTATCTACATCTGAATTGACTCATTATAGGTTCACTACTAAACCTAAAACAACTCTTAACAGCCCATGTCCCAATCTCATTTAGAACCTCGGAAATGCCTCCAAGTTACCCATACTCATAGGGCTAATTTAGGTAAATAGGTAGGGAACATAACCCATAAGGGGTAGGGAACATAACCCATAAGGGGTAGGGTACCATTCAACGGAAACAGGGGCTAATTAGGCTTTAAAACACCTAACTGGTGGAAGACAACCGGCTAGCCGGTTGCCCAACTGGTGGGAGAGAGTATCTGCAAAAATTTTTACACTTCCATATGCGGTTCTGCTAGTTTCTCTGGCTTAGGCTACTCATGGCCGATGGGTATTGACCATGGAAGCATAGGGAAGGCATTATATGACCTCTAAGGTCATTTTATAGCCCCTAACACAACCAATTATAGTAATTAAAATTACATAACCGTACACTACCCAATTCCCAAGAGAAA
This sequence comes from Macadamia integrifolia, assembly GCF_013358625.1. NCBI lineage: Eukaryota > Viridiplantae > Streptophyta > Magnoliopsida > Proteales > Proteaceae > Macadamia > Macadamia integrifolia. The sequence continues at coordinate 17,835,093 of NC_056559.1, read as the reverse complement.
ATTCAAAATTGGGCATAAATTGGGTGGCTGGATCCTTTTCCCCCAAAATTAATCACTCAACTAGGGTCGGATTGCTAGGTATATAGTATTAGTACTCAAATCCCAACCCCAATCAAGCCCAACATTAGGTTTTGGGGAAGAATTCAGACCACTACTTCCCAAATTCTAAAATCTAAAAATTATAAAATCTGCTTATGCTTTTTATGCAGAATTTTAGCAATATACTACCTCAGTGTAGGTCTAATTTGCACAAATTTCTCATGAACAGTGAAAGCCCTTTGTTTTTAGGGTTTACAGGGATGGATTAAATTTTAATTACATCCCTAAACCCTACTGAATTTAAGAATTCAGCTATAGGAACTGAATTTAGTCCATGGGGACTCGAATTGCAGTCCCTAATTTTCTAAATTTCCTAACTCTAGTTACCTACTGTACCACCATCAAAGAACACTTTCTTACCTCAATTTACAGGTGTAGCAATAGGTAGAAGGTACGGAAGCATGCCCCTTCTCTTCTGCTTCCTTTCTTCTTCTTCTTTGCTCTGCTGCTCACCGAATTGTGCAGGAAAATGTGAATGAAAACTACTGCCCTAAAACAGATATATCTCAGCCAAAATAGAACTTCGGGTCTGTTTGGCTAAAATACTTAATGTCTAAAATCAATTCTCAAAATTACTTCTAAAACCTACAACTATTTAAAATTGAATTCCCTTTCATAGGCCCCACTAAACACTGACCTGTTAGGTTATGTTTGGTAAACATAAGGACCCCTACATAGTGGGTGGGTACCAGGCTCAGGGGTGTAGGCATGTGGGCCCCTCATAGAAAAACCAAGTTTTCTTGTATTCTTCTAGCCTAACAGGTTGGCCGGTTGGCAAGAGGATATCCCGTTGGTTTGCCCATTTTTAACTCATTTACTGTCATAACCTTTGGGTTCTTGAATCCACCCATTATAGGGCTGGTTCCACTCATTTTTTGGCCATTTAATACCCCTAACATGGCCATTGGATCTGCTAAATTCTCTCTCTCCTAGTGCTATACAATAGGAGAGCCTATTGTCTTTATGCCAATTGGGCCCTGACACTTGGGCATTCAGCTACTTCTAATATAGGGTATTACAAGAAGGATAGAGAACCCCTGTATGTCATTGACGATGACTATGATGTTTACCCTCAAGAGGAACTAGGAATTTGCATGTCATTAACGATGACTATGATGTTTACCCTCAAGAGGAACTAGGAATTTTTGATCAAGGAATCCAAGTTCCTAAAGATCAAGTTGATCATCAGGGACAGGACCTAGAACCTAGGATAAGTGGGAATAAAAGAACCAATGTACCCCCAACTTATTTGTATAACTACTACCTTTATCTATGTGAGCCATCTTATCATACGGTTGACACAGATATGGAAGAAGTAGTTGATCCCGTAACCTACAGAGAAGTGATGAAATCACAAGAATCAAGTGAATGGTGGAATGCCATGCGGGAGAAAATTGATTCTATCACAAAGAATCAAGCATGAGAACTTTGTGACCTATCAAAGGGTAGAAATGTCGTAGATTGCAAATGGATAGTTAAGAAAAAGTATAAAATAGATGAGTCTATTTATATATTTAAGGCTCGGTTAGTTGTAAAAGGATATACAATAGACTACTATGAAACTTATTCGCTGGTAGCAAAATTTTCCTCTATTAGACTGATATTGACACTTTTCGCACATTTAGACTTAGAATTATTTCAGATGGATTTGGAAATGGTCTTTCTCAATGGTGAGTTGGAAGAAACTATATATATGCGACAACCTAAAGGTTTTCAGGTAATGGGATAGGAAGATAAAGTATGTAGACTTAAAAAGTCTTTGTATGGATTAAAACAGTCCTCACGTCAATGGTATCTAGTATTCCGAAAAATGATTCTTAAGTTTAGATTCGTGGCAAAAAAATTGGAAAACTGTGTATATATTCTGAAGAGTGGGAGTAGTTTTAGTATTCTCTGCTTGTATGTTGATGACATACTATTGGCTGGAAATGACTTGGATATACTAAATAAAACCAAGTATGAACTCAGTAACATATTTGAAATAAAGGGTATGGGAGAAGCATCCTATACTCTAGGAATTCAAATCAATAGAGATAGAACACAACATAGATTGTGTTTGAGTCAGGAAAAATACTTGAACTCTGTGTTAAAAAAAATTTGGGTTGCAGAATTGCAATCCCTCATCAACTCCAATTGTATTGGAAAAGCAAGTCTTTATTAAAAAGTTAATGACCTCGAGAAGGACAGGAAAAGTTGAAGGTAACTTATGCTCAAGCAGTAGGTAGTTTGATGTAAGCCATATTGTGTACACGATCGGATTTGTCCTATCCAGTCGGTTTGGTAAGTAGATACCAAATTAATCCTAACTCTGCCCATTGGGAAGCTGTGAAAACGATTATGAAGTATATTAAAGGAACTAAACACTTGAAATTGTGTTTTCAAGCATAAAAAAAATCGAGGTTATTGGATACTCCGATGCTGACTTTAGAGGTGACAGAGATGACTATACGTCTACTTCTGGTCATGTGTTTATATATGGAGATGCGGTAGTTTCTTGGAGTAGCAAGAAACAAGCGTGTTGCTAAGAACATAAAAGAAGCTGAGTAGATTGCTTGTAGTATGGCAAGTACTCATGCAGTTTGGATAAGACGAATCTTAATGGAATTTGGGCTGAATCTTGTAAATGGACCAGTGGAAATATTATGTGATAATCAGGTAGCAATAAGCTTGATACGCAGTTGTGGAAATAACTCAAAAGGAAAAAAAATATACAGTACCACTATATTAGAGATATAGTAGAAAAAGGTGAAATTAAAGTAACCTATATACCTACAAACGATATGTTAGCCGATCCCCTCACAAAGGGAGTTGTGCGGAAGCTTATATTAAGTATGTAAATTTAATGAGACTTAGAACAATCTGAGTCTGGAATTTGAACTATATGTTCGGAATATATATTGGACTTAGAATAGTCTAAGTCTAGAATAAGAACTAAATATTCGTTCCTCGTCATGAGAAATAATTTTGTTTAGTACATAAAAATGGGAAGGAAAATGGAAATGTCATGATGGACATTCCTGGAAAGGGGAACTAAGAATATTGTGCATTTGGCCAACATAGCCAAGTGGAAAATGTTAGTAGTATGGCCACGTTGGCCTCATCCTAATGTTACTTTCAGTTATATCCCGTACAAGAAAGGATGTGGAGAGAAAATTGGGGAGAGCGATTCCTGATTGACTGGGTTGCTAATACTCTCCAACAGTAATAAAAGAAGTCTATAAAAGATAGACTTTGGATTAGAATATGCATCAATCACTGTGAAGCCCTAAATTACCCAAATAGAAACCAATCTAATTACTCAACTGTTTTCTCTCTTATTGGTCACTATATGCAGGTAACTTGGAGAATCGGCGAGGATCTCCCTTGACTAAAAGCACTTGCAACTTCTTTTAAATATAACCCCATTAATAGATCAAAATTGTAGAAACAAAGAGAGATTATTGATAAGTAAACTAAATGAATTAGAAGGAAAAAGCTAGACAGTTATTATTGACAAGGAAATTAAAAAAAAGTAGTAAAGCTATTTGGAGGGGTGGGATAATATAGAAAGATATAGATTTTTTTTGGGTGTAAATATAGAAAGATATAGATTGTGGAAAGATGGAAGGAGAGATAAGGAATTATTAAGGAAAATATATAACAAAAAATATTTCAAAAAGAGTGAGGAAAATAAGAGAGAGAAGGACAGAGTTTCAAAAGGAAAATATGAGAGAGAGAGAGAGAGAGAGAGAGAGAGAGAGAGAGAGAGAGAGAGAGAGAGAGAGAGAGAGAGAGAGAGGCATGAGAGATTTTGATTAGTTTTGGTAGGAGGCATGATAGTTTCGGAGGAATAAAGAAGCTAACTTTTTAAAAAAAATATTTAATTAAAAAAACGTAAATGGTACCATAAAAAATAGATAAAATAAAAAAGATGAAGAAGATAATGTATTTAAATAAACAAGAAAGATAAAGTAGTCTAAGAAAAGATTAGCCACGAAGTATGAGTACATGCACATATATAATAGTATAGTATTTATTTAATAGTATGATATAGTTTCTATCATAAAAAATTTGGGCTATTGATCATAACACATGTTAAATGTTTTGTGCTGAGATTTATCCCATGAGTCAAGTGATATGAATGTGCATAGAAAATTTTTTAAAGAAGCTCTCCTCATGAAATGCTGCTCTAAAGGGCCCAGCTAGAGAAATTCTTCTCTAAATAATTTTGGAAAAATTACGTGATTACCCACTATCGTGTTTCTCTATACAAAACTACCAACTATATCACTAAGCCCATAAATTGGTTAAGATGAGGGCGTGGCACAACCTAGTGTCATTGCCACTTTGAGAGTCTCCAGCTTTGAAATATGATGAAGACTAAAGGCGCTTAGGACTCCCCATTAGACTTCACACACATATATGACTACGATAATCCGCTAGATTCATGGACGCATTGTGCTCGAGCTTAGGAACACAAACATAGAGATGAGGACAAGGAGGGCATCCCACTAGATTTAGATATATTGTGGTTAGCTATGGAGCTCCATAGTGAAGTGGGTGAATATAAGCCAATGCCTAATGAAGTACACAATATCTACATTGAGATATATCAGTTCTTCTACCATTATTAGGACCCCAATGATTTGGACCCATCCTTTGACCAACTAGAAGAACTGATGGATGATCCTAAAAGTGTACATGGCTCAGAATTGCCACTTAAAATGCCAAACCAGATCTCAAGGGCGGAGTCTGCAACGCGACCACAACAAGGTCGAGTCTCCTTAGCGGCTATTTAGGGGCCAAGCCTCCCGTTTGGTCGTCTTGGGGCCAAGTAGACATTTAAGGCATGACTCTGGAGATCCCGCCCCACTAGCTCACTAAAGCTTACCAGCTCATGGAATCATCAGTAGATCTGATCCCTCGTTGTGTAGGAAAATTTCCTATTAAAGACTCTCCAAATAAGGAGTCTAGGACCGAAATAAAAAAATGAAATCAGGGGCGATCCCTCAATAAGATCCTACGCCCTCAGAAGAAAAAGATATTCTTGGGATCTACTCTATAGGACAAGGAGTCAATTTCCTTTTCAAACACTTTCCGAGTATAGACTCTCCATAAAATGCCTCCATTCTCTGCCTATAAACAATCAAAGAAAGCCTCTAAAAGTGGGGATCGATTCTTTTTTACTTGGAAGTTACCTGTTGCTATTTTTCAGACTGACATTGGAGATTTCCCCTCTGGATTAGCGTGACCCTCTCTATTTACTATTTTCTACATAGGAGCATTCGTCAGCTTTAGCTCCTGCTCGGGAATTATGTCGATCAGATTTCACCATATCAGATTGCTGTCACCATGGGAAAATATACAATAAAGTCAGCTTTGAAAGAATCCAACTATGAAGTAAACGAGTGGTCACACCTTCAGTATGACGGGGTGAACCAGAGCATGGAGCGAATCCTCCACATCTTCACTACCTTAAAGCTTGGCGGGGCCAATAGGCGACCAAGACCCTCTACGTGTGCTCAAGCATAACCACTCAACATGCAGGCTTTATTGAAAGGGGTATCAGGAACCTTACCACCACTACCAATAGTGGTAACGGGGGTAGGACCCTACCCCCATTACCACCATTACCAACTGGTGATAGTAGGCGTTGTAAGGCCTCTACCACCGCAACCACATTATACAAGCTTGAATCCCAAGGGAATGGCAATTAACACTCAGATCTAAGATTTGCAAGTGCAGATGCTAAAGACCAATAACCTTGTCAAGAATTTTATCAGACAGTTTAGCTCAGCCCTGCTAACTGCACCTATCCGACTAGTGGCCCCACACGCACCACCACTAGCACTAGGGCGCAGTTGAACTAGCTCGTCAAGCCCTCGCAAACATCCATCGACACGAGGGGCGTGCCAAACTGATCCATCTACTGCGAGCCAATAGATGCATGCCCAAGGGGATCAAGGAGGAATAGTGCAGTCTTACCAAAAGCTTTAGGCCATATGCTGAGGGGATCTATCCGTATGGTGTTGAGGTTAACCCTCGAGCGGAGGCAAGCCGTGAACGCACTAGGAGGATGTATACACGTACTTAAGGTAGGACCAACGCATCGACTAGAGGAGAAATTCAGATTTGTCACACTAGGGAGGAGGTTTGGTCACAATGATGGGATGAACAAGAAGAATGGCTGCCCCGCCATTGAAGCATGATTCAGGTCAGCTAGAGGGCCCAGGAGGTAGACCCAAGACCTCCCACTGAGGCCAAATGACAATGCTAGAGTTTAGAGTTACACCTTCAGCAGATTTGTGAGAAGGTAGATGGTCTCAAGAAGCTAATGTCTAATCTAGACATTATAGCAGTGCACAATGCTCTATCAAATGAGTTGATGAACACCATCCTCTCTCGAAGCTTCTGTTTGCCCATATTCTTGATGTACGATGGGAGAACCAGAGCATGGAGCGAATCCTCCACCATCTTCACTACCTTAAAGTTTGATGGGGCCAGTAGGCGACTAGGGCCCTCAATAGGAGCTCAGGCATAACCAGTTAACATGCAGGCTTCGTTGAAAGGCGTATGGGCCCTACCACTGCCACCAATAATGGTAAGGGGGTAGGACCCCTACCACCATCACCACTGGTGACAACAGGAGTTGTAGGGCCTCTACTACCGCACCACCTTTTACAAGCTTAAATCCCATGGGAATCTCAACCAACACTCAGATCCAAGATTTGCAAGTTCAGATGCTGAAGAACAATAACCTTGTTAGGAATTTTATTAGGCATTTTGGCTCAAACCTGCGAACTGCACCTATCCCACCAGTGGCCCCATACGCACTAGGTCACAGTTGAACTAGCTCATCAAGCCCTTGCAAACATCTATTGGCACGAGGCGTGCCAAGCTAATCCACCGATTGTGAACTAGTAGACGCACACTTAAGGGGATCAAGGAGGAATAGCGTAGTCTTACTAGAAGCTTCAGTCCATATACCGAGGCGGTCTATCCATATGGTGGAGAGGTCTAACCCTTGAGTGGAGGCAAGCCGTAAACGCACTAAGAGAACGTATACACGTACTTAGGGCAGGAGCGACTCATCGACTAGTGGAGAAATTCAGATTCGTCACACTTGGGAGGAGGTCTGGTCACAACGATGGGATGAACAAGTAGAATGGATGCCTTGCCATTGAAGGTCGATTCGGGTCAAACAGAGGCCCTAGGAGGCAGACCCAGGACGTCCCATTGAGGCCGAGTGAGAATGTCAGAGTTTAGAGCTACGCCTTCAACAGCTTTCTGAGAAGGTAGATGGTCTCAAGAAGCCAATGTCTAATCTAGACGTTACACCAGCACACAACCCTTGATCAAATGAGCTAATGAACACCATCCTCTCTTGGAGCTTCTATATGGCCACCTTTTTAATGTACAATGGTGCCACTGATTGGATCGACCATTTACGGTATTATACCTCTGTGATGACCGTATATGAAAAGTTAGAAGCAACTCTTTGTCTTGTATTCTTTGCCTCTTTGAAAGATGCAACCATCATGTGGATGTTTAGCTTGAAGCCGAGGTCGAACCGAAACTATTATGAGGTCACCAAGGCCTTCTATCACACCCCGTTCACACATAACTGAACCAGTGACCGAGTTAACACCTGTTAACCCAAAACTTGCTAGGATAATCTGATATAGTAACCACTACACAGCATACCGGTTGAATGGGAGTATCCAAAGGTACACATTCTTCTTAAATGTGTAGATTGTATTGTTAGCTCTATACATAAAAGTGTAATATATTCAATTTAAATGAAAATATTAGGGCCTTATGATGATCATTATACAACAGTCAAAGATGGAATGAGAATATCCAAAGGTATACATTCTTGAATGACTGAGTTGATCTATATTTAAAAGCCTAGAGATCAAGATAGAATGTGAGTATCTAAATGTATGTCTTTCTTGATCATTTTGATGCTTTAAATAATTTTGCCCTAAAGATTACCTATAGGTGTCTTCCAACAACTGTGAAGTGAACCACTAGCATGTTACTATCTCAATCCCAAAGAATAGATTGTAATGATGCAATAGATTGCTTTATTACTGTTAAAATTCAAAGCATAATATTATGGTAAACATGTGTTATTTGCTTCTCTTTAACAGAAGTTCTACCTACTATGTTTCCTATAATAAATTCATTTTTTAAAATTTTGGAACCTAGATCAAATCCTAAGAATATGTGTCCAAAACAAATTGAGACTGAAGCAAGATGGAAAATAAATGATTCTCTACATATTAAAATATAGAAAATGACACCTAGAGAGATAGTGAATCCTCTACAAAGACTTTGAATCTGATAATATGTCACACCCTAATTCCAGTAGACCCAACTTACCATTAGGAAAATTGGCGATGTGAGTAAGACACATACCTATCTCACAAACCTACCAGGATCTCTGATAGCAGCACCTTAATATTTTCACAATCTCACATCATAAACCAACATAAGCAGTGGAATCAGAGTATAGTAGCAGAATCATAATTAAAATGGAAAAAATTCTAATGATAATATAATAGCGATAACCGAGTTATTCTGTTACATTCATCCATGACGTATAATATAATCTCAAAAATAATATACAATCCATAGTTAGACCCAAAAGTATTAAAATATGATGTACAATCTCACGGTGTGGCGTAAGCACAGTGGTTGCAAATACAGTCCTGATCATGCTCCACCACTTCGAGCATCCACTAGTTGCTCACACCATACTCTGACCTAGAAGATACTGGGTCACCCACCATTGGCACCACGGTACCTGCATCATCATATAAAAAGGGGTGTATACGTGGGGTGAGCTTTCCAACTCGCTCAATGAGGGGTGGGGTCAAGCACATCTAAGCAAGATAATAGCAGTAATAATTTATGATGTATGATTGCAAAAATTAAACACATAGTCCATAATGCTTGTAATGCAGTTCATTTATTTATCATCCATCTAACAATACAAACTAAGTTTGGTAAATGCTACTACGGCTCATTAGGCTATATCCTTCGTCTCAGAACCGACATCGACTATGCAAGGATGCAAATCCTAGCCATGAATAGAAGCCTTCCAGTCCCCGTATGCATCTATGGGTCACCCAACAAACCCATAATAATCCCCTCCTGACAGTCACGGCATCGGTACATCATCGGCCACACCGGACAGGTTTCCACCTCTGGCTACAATCACATCGTACCACGGGTGTAGCATTCCAGAAAGGCACATCGAACATTCCACAATGGGTTATCTAATACCTTAACCCTTGTTGGAAAGGGTTCGTAGCATAAGGAGTGATACCTAACCACATATATTCTACATGCATTCACAGTTAGTATAAATTACACGATACCGACAAGACCTCGGTCACAAAGTGTAATCCAACTCCAAATATAGTCATGGGTACATGATACTAGCGAGACCTTGGCCACAAAGTGTAATCTGAGACCGTTTACCTAATCTAGCATGTATATCACAGTTGAGTATGGACTACGCGACATCGGTACCAATCATCGGCCATGAAGCGCATTCATTTCCAAATGTAGTCCCAGGGTACACGATACCAGTGAGACCTTGGCCACAAAGTGTAACCCGCGGCTACAACTAACTTTAATGCACATAATCAATGCATGAATGCAACATACATATGGCAATCATAGTACCAGTACCACCTTGGCCACGTCAGATTTCATCTTAAACACGACCAAACACACGGAGATCACGGTACCGGTACCACCTCGGCCACATTGGATCCTAGCATACAACTCCATATAATTCATATCATAATCGTAAATGACAAATGTAATGTATAATCATTGCACATGAGCAATTACAATTAAACATATAATTCTAAGCATGTGAGCAATTTAATAATAATAAACATTCCAAAAATAAGCACAGTCCATCCCTCACCTAGTTTACGATCGAATGTGTTCGGGTTCAAGTACGACCACCGATTGCTCAAATCAATTTTGGATTCTGGGCACATGCATGTCACTATCCTAGACACAATGGAATCGTACATTAGTATGCATCGGGAACATCAAGAGGGACCCACACAAGTCACCCCCAAAGGGTACAGACATTGTTCCTAAGTGACAGTACTGTCACCGGAAACACCCACCGAAAATAGGGCATTTTCACTAGAAATATTAGTCCTGTTTCCGATAGAGGTGACAGAGAGCACATAAGGCTCATATGTCCACCAGAAACATCCCATCGAAAATGCTACAGTGTTTCCTGTGCCATATTTTCGGTGGTAGTATAGAGAGGTCCAACTCTAATTAGGGCTTTTCGGCTTAGGCCCGATCGCTTGGATTTATTCCATGGAGTTTGTAGGGGATGTTCTTAGCATCATTCTAAGCCAATAAAATTCCAATTCCACCAAGCTGTTTGGGAGATACGTTGAATGATCGGAACCCTAGTTGGTCTTTTGACAATACATGTTACCGGAGCTGACCAGGCTTGGTTTGAGTTCAGCAACAACACCGGGAGGGTAGAACACGCATTCTACAACCTTAACATGATCTATACAGCAACATTCCATCCATACCTAGCTTTTTCTAGGTTGAAATGAAGAGAGAGAGTGGTATGGGAGGTTATACTTACTTTCGGCAACAATTTCGGTAACAAGGCGATAGCCGGCACCAAGGTAAGCCTCCAACCTTCTCCTTCTTCCTCTTTTCTTCCTTCCTCTCCTCTTTCTCTCCTCTCCTACATTGAGCATAAGAGAAATAAGGAAATGAATCCTCATTTCCCAACTTATAACTTAAGTGGACCTTAGGGTCTATTTGAGTTGGACCCCTTTTCGACCAATCGGGTTAAAATGAATTTCGGGGCACGAGGACCCAACCATTTAGGTGAATAAAGTGCTCACATCACGAGGAAGGTGTGGAGGATGATTTGGGATCATCCAGAACCATTTACAGTGCGAGTGGTGGGAACCACGGGCATCGGAACCTCGACAGCAGCCTGTCAACCCACAGGAAATAGGCACGGGATCCAGCCCCAGGCTACTTTTGGTGGCTTGTTTCCTGTGGTCAATACAGATTGTTGTCCCAAGGCTGGTTTCGCACGGGTGGTTACCCTCAGACTTGCTCAAGGCTATTCAACAATTTTGATGCGTGCCAAAATTTAAGTGTGGGGAGTCAAGTCACTTACCATCTGGAATCAGAAGGTATGAATCCCTTCCAGTTAGATAGGCATGCGATGCACGAACATGTGGGGTCATCTCTACCCCTTCGGTAATGCGTAATCGTGAGCCAAAACCCAGTCATACTTTTGATCTCCGATCTGAGGCCTGTCACAATAGTTCAAATTAGATCGGATTAGGGCACGGGTGTAATATTCCCCCCACCTTACAAGAATTTCATCCTCAAAATTGAATATACCTGGAAAATCAAACAATCCAGGATATTGCTTCATCATTTCATCTTCTTGCTCCTAGGATGCTTCCTGTTTAGGGTGGTTCATCCATATCACCTTGACGAAGGAACAGTGTGGTTGTGAAGAACATGGTCCTTCCGATCAATAATCTTCTCTAGATACTCCACGTAGGCAAAATCCTCATCCAACTCATGAGGTATGTAAGTCAAGACGTGAGAGGGGTCAGAAATGTACTTCCTCAACATAAAAAGATGGAAGACATCATGTGTACCTTCCAACTCTTGCGGTAAAGCTATCCGGTAAGCTACTAGTATGATCCTCTCCAGTACATCATACATTCCCATGAACCTTGGACTAAGCTTTCCCTTTTTACCCAACCGCATCACCCCATTGACTGGGGAGATCCGCAAGAACACCTTGTCTCCAACACCAAACTCTAGATGTTTTCTCCTAACATCCGCGTAGCTTTTCTACCTAGACTAGTTGCCTTGATCCTTTCTTTGATCACATTCACCTTCTCACTAGTAGCTTGTATCAGGTCTGGTGAAATATACCGCTCACTAACTTCATCCCAGTTGAGTGGAGTTTGGCACTTCTTGACATACTGTGCCTCGAATGGGGACATTCCAATGGTGGCCTGATAACTATTGTTGTAGGAGAACTCAATAAGGGAAATGTGCTCATCCCAAATATAACTCATATCCAAGGCACATGCTAAGACTAGGTCCTCCAATGTCTGAATAGTCCTATCCGATTGACTATTGATCTGAGGGTGAAAAGTAGTGCTGAAAGCCAACTGTGTGCCCATAGCCCTCTACACACATGTCCAGAACTTGGAAGTGAATCTGGGATCTCGATTAGAGATGATACTAACGGGTACACCATGCAACCTGATGATGTTATCAACATATAACTTGGTCAACTTGTCCATAGAAAATGTGATCTTGATTGGGATAAAGTGAGCTGCCTTGGTCAAGCGATCTACAACTATTGAAATAACATCCATACCCTTCTGTGTACGGGGTAGGCCTGTGACGAAGTCCATAGTAATATTCTCCTATTTCCACTTCAGAATAGGTAGGGATTGTAATAACCCATGAGGCCTCTATCTCTCAGCCTTGACTTACTAGCATGTGAGGCATCTAGACACATATGTGGCCACATCATTCTTCATTCCTCTCCACCAGTAGGAGCTTTTGAGGTCCTTATACATTTTAGTGCTACCGGGGTGAATGGAGTATGGAGAGCTATGTGCCTCTCTCAAAACTGTGCCTCTCAAATCACCATCACTGGGCACACACAACCTCCCTTTGAACTTGAGAATTTCGCTTTCAGTTACAAAGAAATCCAGGTCCTTTTAGGTTCCTTCTTGGCATTCTTCTAACAGCTTCTGTAACTCTGCATCAGTATCCTGAGCTGCAGTGATCCTATCTACCAGACTAGGTTGCACCACCAATGCCGATAGTGACAAAGTGACACCCTCTACTAAGAGTTCCAAGTCTAGTTTCCTAGCCTCCTTTAGGAGATACTCATTGGTGGTCAATGATGCAAGAGTTAGTGACTGGGATTTTTGACTAAGTGCATCAGCTACCACATTAGCCTTTCTTGGGTGATAGTGGATAGTACAATCATAATCCTTCATCAGCTCTAACCAATGCCTCTGTCTCATGTTGAGCTCTTTTTGGGTGAAGAAGTACTTGAGGCTCTTATGGTCACTGAAGATCTCACTCTTCTCACCATACAGGTAGTGTCTCTAGATTTTCAGTGCAAAATCACAATTTCCAACTCCAAATCATGGGTGGGGTATTTCTTCTCATAATCCTTCAACTGACGGGATGCATAAGCAATGAATTTCCCATGCTGCATCAATACACAACCCAATCCCAGCTTAAAGGCATCATTATACACAACCATAACACCTGCACTAGTCGGAATATTCAAGACTTTAGCTGATACCAACCTTTACCTTAGCTCCTTGAAGCTCTTCTCACAAGCATCAGACCACTCAAATTTTACACCCTTTCATGTGAGTCGGATCATCAGAGTAGCAATGCGAGAGAAGTTCTTAATAAACCTCCTGCAGTATCCGGCCAATCCCAAAAAACAACATATGTCTGCTATGCTCTTGGGAGTCTCCCATTCTAGAATTGCCTTCATCTTGCCTGGGTCAACCTCTATACCCTTGTCTGAAACAATGTGGCCTAGGAATGCCACCTATGATAGCCAAAACTCACACTTATTGAATTTGGCATAGAGTTGCTTCTCCCTCAGCTGTTACAGTACTAACCTTAGGTGAATAGCATGTTCCTCGGTACTCTTGGAGTAGACTAAAATGTCATCAATGAATACTATCACAAACTTATCTAGGACATCTTGGAATACCTGGTTCATCAAATCCATAAATGCAGCCGGTGCATTGGTCAACCCAAATGACATTACCTAGAATTCATGATGTCCATACCTTGATCTAAAGGTTGTCTTACTGACATCACTATCCTTAATCCCGAGCTGGTGGTAGCCTAATCTAAGGTCGATCTTGGAGAATACCTTGGCACCCTGTAACTGATCAAATAAATCATCTATCCTTAGCAAAGGATACCAGTTCTTGATGGTTAGCTTATTAAGCTCTCGGTAATCAATACACATTCTTATACTTCCATCTTTCTTCTTGACGAACAATACCAGTGCTCCCCATAGAGACACACTAGGTCTAATGAATCCCTTCTTCAGAAGGTCTTGAAGTTGCACCTGCAATTCCTTCAACTATGTGGGGGCCATGCGGTAAGGGGCCTTTGACACTGGTGCCAAGCCGAGGAATAGGTCTATAGCAAATTCTGTCTCTCGGTCCGGGGGTAACCCTGCTAAGTCATCTAGGAATACATCAGGAAATTCCCTCACCACATCTAGCTCGGTCAATGTCCTAATCTCTATCTCAGTATCCATCATAGATGTTAAGTAGCCTTGACATCCCTTATCCAGTAACTTCTTCATCTGGAGTGCGGATGATAACCTTCTTGGGTTTCTTGGGCTTATCCCCTTAGAACACAAACTCATAATTATCATAAGGTCTAAAAGTGATAGCCTTCTCTGCACATACCACACTGGCTCTGTATATGGACAACCAATCCATTCCTAAAATCACATCGAAGTCGGTCATATCCAACTTGATTAAGTGAGCATTCAACTCATGTTCACTTATGGTGTAATATCCCGCTTCTTAAACCCGGTCTGATTTCGTGGTTGAACCGGTTTAACTATGCAGGAACCGAGCTTGAGGATATTAGAGCGGGTTCCTTATGGGCTATGATGGCACGGGTGACCTTAAACACCGGCTGGCCCGACAAGTCCGAGCCAGTGCCAGAAGAGACGGGAGCGCCCAAACCGTGTACGTGCACCTACCATAAGGCTATGTACGGATAAAACAGGTATTATATCCGTATTTTAAGGTATATACGTATGCTACATCGTATGCTTGGGGTGGGGTCCGAGCCGAGGTCCGAACCCGGTCAAAATCCCATGTCTTGACTCTCAGGTGGGTATAACAGGTGGGTACACCCACCCACCTGAGTGACCCATCCATCACTATTCACTTAATTAGGAATAGTATATAAGGCTTTATGATTTCTTTTCTTTCCATTTATTACCCTCGTACGTTTGGTGAGAAAAGTAAAGAGGAGAGAGAAAAGAAAGGGAAGAAGAAGGGAAGAGGAAGAAAGGAAGGATTTCAGTGGCGTCGAAGCTCGATCTTGCCATTCCGGTGCCGGGAGAGTAATCTTCAACTCGAGATCTACAGTTGGA
>NC_056559.1:17793416-17819698 GCF_013358625.1 Macadamia integrifolia | reverse complement strand
TTTTTTTTTTTTTTTTTTTTTTTTTTTTTTTTAGTTCCACCTGACCTGACCAAAGTTGATATGATTTGAACTGTATCGATATCATATTAGTATCGGTTACAACCGATAGGACTACCAATATTGATACATATAACCTTGTGTATAGTTATTACAAGATTTTCCATCATTTGTAGCATGTGTATATATTAGGGTGATTTACATCAACCTCCCTGGCGTTTGCCTATATTACATCCTCCCCCCTAAAAATCCATTTATTACATTTAAATCCAAAAACTTGACACTGTTAGAGAAGTGTTAGTTTTGAATTTTAATGGACAAAATTGCCCCTAACACTTTATAACATCCTCTTCTCTCTTATTTACCAATACCCATCACAAACCCAAGGAGAAGGACGTCCAATGGTGGAGAGGAACTGCTACGTCCGGTTGGTATCTCTGACGAAGGTGGGCTAAAGTCTCCGGCGAAGGTTCAAGGTTCAAGGTTCAAGGTGCTTTACTTATCAAGTTTCCCCCCCCCCCCAAATTGAAACCTATCATTGATTATGAGAAGTTAGCGCAACAACTGATTCATAGCAGCAACTGAGAAGTTAGGGCAGGTGATTCTACTTATATGTTTTGGCCAGATTTATTTTGATTCCCCATTGGTGCTTTTCTTCATCTTGCTTTGTGCAAACAGCTTTGGTGATCATATCCCAGGAACAAGGGTTAATGAACATTTTATAAGAATTATTATTATGTGATTGAACTCCATATCGGGAAAAAAAATGTTAACTGAAGCATTCAAGAGAGAGATCTGCCAACACCATTGTTGCTGCCCATGCCTACTAAGAATTTAGCAATGTTGGTAATATTTTTTCGATTCTTTGCATCCTAAGAATTTTACTTTTTATATTGTTTATTTTGCAGATACACAATGTCATCATCAAGTGTGAATGACAACAATCGAGGTTCAGTACTAAAGTACTTGAATATTGTATGCTACTGCCAAAAAAGGGCATTGATTAGAATATCAGAGTGCTAATAGCAAACACAAGCTCTACTATTTCTGCCTCAATGCACCACAATGTTGTGGATTATTTTCTTGGTGTGACCCTGTAGAAAATCAAAAGTGTTGCCTCTTACCAGAGACAATATCACCACAATCACTCCCCAGACATCTATTGGTGGCAGAAGTCTTGAAGATTAACAAATGAAGGAAGAGATTTGTGCTTTGAAGAAAAGAGTGAAGGGACTAGAGAAGTTTGTTAGAACCTTTCAAATTATAACTTGTTTTGGTCATTGTTATCTTGTTTGGGAGAAAATAAGGAGTTAGGAAGAAGATACATAAGTTGTGATGACTAGCTTTAACTCTTCAACTTTCAATACTATTGTACTGGTTTTATTAAGTTAAACCTAGTGTCTTTGTATTTGTCTATCGCATAATTTAAGCAAATGGACAACATTTCCCTTCAACATAGGACAATATGACAACATGGCTGTATTCAAGACAACATTATGCATCCCATATAAACACATGGACTCATTTTTGAAAAAACGAACAGCATTTCAATTCAATATGAGACATTATCACAAACCCGTTAAGATGCAATAACGCAGTTTAACTGAAAATACACCAGATTTCAAAAGGACCATTAACATCATCATATAAGACTTTCCACATGACAAGCCTATTAAAGTGCATCCATAGAGTCTACCTTAATACACTTTTGTTCCATCATTTTTTCAAAATCCAGATAAACAAACAAATTGTTCCATAACCCAGATAAACATCAGTGTTTCAAAACCAAATAAACAAACAAGCAGTTCCATAACCCAATAAACATCATTCAATGACAACTTTCTCAAAAAAAAAAAAAAAAAAAAAGAGATTGTTCCATAGACCAACTGTTCTCTCCCATCACCATCCATTTTCTTATTTCTTCTGATCATGTGTTCTCCTTCATTTTGCGTACTTGGCAGCTTGCCTGACTAAATTTTTCTCCTGAATTGTTTTTTTGTGTAGGCTGAGATGTTGCTTGTGACCTTGTTAGTACTTGGGAGTTGCTACCTTCATGTTGAATTTCATCCCCTTGCTTTCTTTACACAAACACAAAGTAAATTTCAAAAGTGATATTAGTCATGTAAGTTAAATAAATAATGATCAATTGTAAATTACACGTGAGGAGGCTTTCCTATTTTGTTCTTTTTCTTTGGTGGTCCGTCATTGCGAGGACATGTTCTCATGTTGTGATCATGTAGGTTGCAGACATCACATCTCGCATTTGAAATTTTTTTCCTAGCAAGACCTCATCAAATTCCCTTTTTCTACTTTTTCGGGGTCTACTGAGCCTCCTCTTAAGAAATGGAGGTTGGACAATCCCAGAAGAACCATCAATTACCAAATCAACCAATGCTGGTAGTGGTTCGATGAACTCATTATATGCCTAAAGATACATGTTGACACTATAGTATGGATTGCAATAAGCTTCAAGTGACCCCATGCTGTGTGTGATAGCTGCTGTTACATGTTAGCATGGCAACCCCGTACAATCCCACAACCTACAACGACATGCCTTAACTAACAAATTGACCACAACCTTGATACCATGTATATCTACCCCCTCAAATGCTTATGTATTAACTTGGTGCATAATGCATTCTCTTGCTGTCTGTTGTACCTTGTCTAAATTTTTCTTCATATCAGGTGTGATTAGACCAGATACTGGATAGCTGCAACCCTTCTGAAACATCTTAAGCATCCTACTCATTATCTTCAGCCTTATCTCATCAACTATCAACATAATAAGCTTGTCTCTCACAGCTGCTAGCCAATGGTTGAACGACTCGATCATATTATTGGTTATCTGAAGACTCTTAGCAGCAAAATCAAATGCATGTCTTACACATAACTTTGTAGGAGTACTAATCATCCAATCATATGCATCGATCATTGGATATCTCCTTGATGGCATTCATTTCCTTCTCAAATTGGATGACTGTTGTTGCTAATGCTGCTGACCAAAAGTGCTTCTTAAATAGTTGTCCAGAAAAAACTTACTTGAAGTTCTGGTATAGATGTCTAACATAGCATCTTTGATGCAGATTAGAGAATACTCTGGCGATGGCATCCAATAAATCCTAAGCAGTTTAACAATAAAAGTCAAATACTTATTACATATTAGTAGGTAGAAATAAATATCATGATTAACATATTGGTAACATACCTTTTGTTTGTTTGACATAAAAGTGAGAGCGATATCATCAGATGCCGTACCAAGAGCTTCATGTAGAACTTCAAGTGAAAAAAGCTAGTTGTCTTTGCATTCAACTTCAACAACAGCATATGCCACAGGGAACATTTCATTATTCCCATCATAAGAGACTGCTACCAAAAGAATGTCTCTATATCAAGTCTATCAGTCTATCAATAAACTAGATAGATTTACAAAACATCATTGTTCCAAAACCAAAACTAACAAAATAGTAAACATGGGAGAACCTTGCTGCTTACTACCATAAGAACTTGACACTAAATTGTATAACTATAAATAGATCAAACTATTCAGGTTTTTCCATTGAAACAATGAAACAAGCATCTTGTTGACATTAAGTCTTAAAAAAAGCCGATATAGGTTCTCCAACTAATATTATTCATAAGACCATCAGAAGTGATGTGCATATTACTTGGTAGAAATAAGGAATCTCCCATATGATGAATCTCTTTTTTTATTTTTTGGTGGGCAAGTGGACAATGGTTAGTCCTTGACAAATGTAGGTTTCAGAAGGTGATGCAGGGTCTTAGGGAATAAAGAAATCTCTGAGAGAAATCAGAGTTGCAGGGAGAAGAGAAGAGAAGAGTCATACAAAGGGGAAGGGGGAAGAAGGTCTCACGACCAAGCAAACCACAAGGTTTCAACTAATTAATTAATTCATCATTCAAAAATCTGTCCAATTACTTGGGTTACATGCCTTTATATAATAAACTGAAATTAAACTTGCCTAATAAAATCTAAAATTAAATTAGCAACTCCTAATTTGCTTCCTAAATTCTAACTAATGAAATTAGAAACAAAATAAAACTTAAATTGGTAACTCCCTAATTGACCATTAACTACCCAAATTAAAGATTGCAAATAATCCCGAACAAAATAAAATCCTAAAGATCCTAAGGAATCCCAAAAAAATCCAATCGGACCCAGTTCATCTCGGTTGAGATTGCCCAAAGGGTCAATCCGGCTCAACAACATCAATTCTGCATCAACTCCCCCAGTGTTGAGAAAAACTCGTCCACAAGTTTTAAAGAATGACAACAATAAAAATTCACGAACGGGGGTGAATTGCTCGTCGTCTGCATCGCGAACAAAATCTGTGATGTGAAGCTTTGGAGGTGCATTCAAGTTCGGAAAATCACGGGGAAGAACTAATTCATGATAGTGAACAAGTGGCACTGCATTGATGTCCTCCATTACTTGATCCACAAATTTCTCTTCTTCTGTTGTCATCACCTGTTCCACAATAGGACGGTCTTCCACTTGTATTAATGCCTCTGGTTCAACTTGTGGTTGTACTGGGGATATCACTTTCTCTGACTTAATCAACCCATGAAGATCAAATTTTTGACTCATGTGGTAAGCCTGGAGGGTGCACATATTATTGTCACGATCAAGAACACCATCCCGTTGTTCCAACCAGCCTCGACCCAATTTAATGATGCACTGAGAAGAATCAAACACTTTACAAAAAGCACCATCATAATAAGGAGGAATAGAAAATTCAACAAATACATTATCCTCCGACTCAAAAAAAATCTGACTGGTCTCTGACAACATGTCCACCACAGATCTGGAGACAAAATTTTCATTTAGTTGCTCATCAATTAACAATTTAACAGACTTTCCATTGGGCAGACGAACTCTGAACCTGAATACAAAGGAATCCATGACCAATCTTGTGTTCGGAATTGCTATGGGCCTCACAAAGATAAGACACCAACTCCAATAATCAAGTATATACAGATTAATTATCAAAATAGGAATGTTTTATTAGGAATAAGCTTAGGGTTGGGTTCCATACATGTTAGGCCTTTGATCCCATGTGTTTTGAGTGTAATAGACCACTTTTATGGTTCTAAAAGGGGGGCCTAAGATTGAATACGGGATTACTAGTTAGTTTCCATTTTCATTAGTTTCCTTTTTAATTGGGCTTGATTTGATTTTTATTAGTTTCCTTATGAGTCAAGTTATTAATTGAATCAAGTCACTAGTAGGAGAATATTTGGTTTCCTTTTTGAGGAACCTTCTATTTTGTAATTCCCTCCCCCCATTAACATTATAAATAAAGAAGAGGAGGCTCCTAAAAGCCTAGAATGATTTTGATAAAAAAATTAATGATTGTTGCTATTGTCTTTTTCATGAAAAGTTGTCTTGTGTTTGATCAAGGCTGAAGGAATTGGTGTTTGATCAAATTGACTCTTTGCAGCGTGAAGTCCAAGAGGTCTCTTCAACTATTCTTTCTTTATTTTCAAAATTAATTGCAAGGTTCTTCAAACCAGGTAAGGGATCTGAACTGCTTTTGATTTCTGATTCTGGAAATCTCAAGTTTCTCTCCTGCTGCCTCTATATTGTTCTGAAGATCCAACCAGCTAATGGCCCTCCCCTTTTGATTGATTGTTGGGTTTATTAAGAGGGAGGTTTGACCTTAATTTGGGACCAATCAGACCATGGGTTTGTCTAATCTGAGGTATTAAATACTTCTGGCCGACTGTGTTTCTACCCAGATTTCAGATCTGGTTTGACTTACTTGCTCCTGTGGTATTTGTTTCTAATTGTGGCTTATCTAGTACTCTATACCTGCTGCTGGTTAGTCTATTTATTTGATGTAATCTCTGTTTGGAAAATTTCAAATTCTAGGTTTGAAAATTCTGATTTACAAGGACTGTTTGACTCTTACTTCTGGACTGTTGTTTGCTGCCTAATTTTGGGTCATTATTGGTTGTTCTCTGGTTTATAAAATCCTGCAGTCTTGGGTCTGGTTTGGTTGTCAAATCCATCCCTACATTAAGATGTTGTTGAGCCGGATTGACCCTTTGGGCAATCTCAACCGAGATGAACTAGGTTCGATTGGATTTTTTTGGATTCCTTAAGATCTTTAAGATTTTATTTTGTTCAGGATTATTGCAATCTTTAATTTGGGTAGTTAATAGTCAATTAGGGAGTTACCAATTTAAGTTTTATTTTGTTTATAATTTCATTAGTTAGAATTTAGGAAGCAAATTAGGAGTTGCTAATTTAATTTTAGATTTTATTAGGCAAGTTTAATTTCAGTTTATTATATAAAGGCATGTAACCCAAGTAATTGGACAGATTTTTGAATGATAAATTAATTAATTGGTTGAAACCGTGTGGTTTGCTTGGTCATGAGACCTTCTTTCCCCTTCCCCTTTGTATGACTCTTCTCTTCTCCCTGCAACTCTAATTTCTCTCAGAGATTTCTTTATTTCCTAAGACCCTCCTCGCATCAAGGGAAAAGAGAAAAGAGAAAAGAAAAAGGAGCGGTGGGTTGCAGTAGAGGGATCAAAGAGGATAGGAAGGGTTTTGTGTTGCTGTAGAAGATGGAATTTTATTTTTATTTTTTTTATTGTTGTTCTCAGTGTCTGCAGAAACCAGAACTGAGAAGGGGAAGAAGATAGGGAAGGAAAAAGAGAATGAAGGAGATGGATCCTTTGGCTCTGATACCACTTGATGCGAGGAGGGTCTTAGGGAATAAAGAAATCTTTGAGAGAAATCAGAGTTGCAGGGAGAAGAAAAGAGTCATACAAAGGGGAAGGGGGAAGAAGGTCTCATGACAAAGCAAACCACAAGGTTTCAACCAATTAATTAATTCATCATTCAAAAATCTGTCCAATTACTTGGGTTACATGCCTTTGTATAATAAACTGAAATTAAACTTGCCTAATAAAATCTAAAATTAAATTAGCAACTCCTAATTTACTTCCTAAATTCTAACTAATGAAATTAGAAACAAAATAAAACTTAAATTGGTAATTCCTTAATTGACTATTAACTACCCAAAATTAAATTAGCAAGTCCTAATTTACATGTGCTATGTAGCCTACTCCAAAATTATCTGAGTAAAGAAAAAAGGGTCTGAACAAAGTACTCTACCATCTCAAGAAATAGGCAGGCTTATTGTAGTTAGTGTCAAAAACCTCCTTGTTTTCCTTTTGTTTATGGTAGCTGATACAAAATGACTTACTGAGAATCACACTATAGGATCAAATTCCCAACTATGAAATTGCATATTAGAAAACAGTGACTGACACAACCCTGTTTCCAGTGTCTATTCGAATAGAATTTCAGGATAGATAAGCTACTTCAAATACAAATTTTAAATTCCGTTACCTTCCTTGGACTTCTAGCTTAGTAAGTTCATCCCCTGTCCCTCCTACTACTATGATCAAGTGCTTCCTCTCCTCTACAATTGGTTCCCTCTTAACACATCTTTCATTAGAATCAACAATACAACCCATGAGCTTGGGTGTGTATAGGCTCCAATCTCCAATCTCCAATTTGCAATCTGCAATCTGCAATCTGCAATCTGCAATCTGCAATCTGCGAAGGGGGTCTTGGCATTTATGCTGTGAATATATGAATGGAAGGTAACTAAGGCATATCTGGAACAGTTTGGAGATTTTAACAAGAAGCCATTGTTATATGTATAAAACTGTTCTTTGCTGTTCTAAATGCATAATGCATTACATGAGAAATTTGGAATAATCGAACCTAGGGCATACATTTTCAGAATGCATTACATGAGAAACTTGGAACCTAGGGCATACATTTCTAGAATGCATTACATGAGAAATTTGGAAAAATCAAACCTAGGGCATACCTAAAATGCATTGGGTTTGAAATTACATGAAATTGCAGATACTCTCGCGCCTCGCGGGGTTGAAGAAAACACAGAGGAAAGACTTCGCCTGAGATGAGAAGACACCGCCGTCGCCTGAGAAGATCCCAATTTGGGAAAAAAGAGGGATTTCAAAAGCCTGAGTTCATCTGACTTCGCCTGCAGAGAATACTTCACCGGTAGAGAACTCGAAGTAAACTGTCGTGTCCGAGAAGCCTTCGCCGGAGAGTGATGGTGATGAACTCGCCAAGCGCTTGAAAGCTGAGTATCTGCGGAGGAAATCGATGGCCTGCGAACAAAGTCAAATGTAAGTGGGAGTTTTCGGGTTGAAAATAAAAAGGGTAAAATCGGATTTTCAATAAAATTCAATCAACCTTAAGGACTGACCGTATAAACATGCTATCGGTGTCATGTTTTTGGGTTTAAATGTAATAAATAAATTTTTAAGAAAAAAATATAATATAGGCAAACGTCAGTGGAAAATTGATTTAAATCACCCTATATATTATCAACATACCGTTTGTATTGAAATATTCACTTTTGAGAGTAGGAGGGCATCCACACCTTGGACTCAAGATACTATTACTTTTTTTTTTTCTTTTTTTTTACATCCTATAGAACTGCCCAAGGGGACTTTACTCTCACACACAAGAGATGAGGGGGAGGAGGAATGCATGTGATAGGAGTTGACCCCTAAACCACAAACTTGGCACCTGCTCTATGAACAGAAGTTGTAACCAGTGCGCTATGCACTGGATTCACATGTGGGCTATGGTGAGTCAACCTAGTTTTGAGACTTCTGGGTCTGGGAACTTGGGATGGAGATTGTGACAATTGACTTGGAATAGTTGATGCAAAAATATAATATAGGAGAAGGTTTTCTACAACACTAGTATAGAAGGGGGGGAGAATGATATCATTTACACAGGACTCATAAAATCAGTTCTTAATATCAATGGATTAATGGGGAATTGGAAATGAAATCAAAAGCTTAAATGCTAATCTCAAGAATTAAGGGGAAAAGTCAGGCTTAGATACCGAGGCATTTAATATATATATCAAGGGAAACACAAACCATTAGAAGCTTGCAACGAGAAGCGACTTGAGATCACTAATACCAGCGCGCACCTAACCCCAGGAATAAGGAAGGGCCTAATAGAAGGGGGAAAGAAAGGCGCCCCCTATTAATGATATGATTAGAAGCTTGCACAATAAAGGCTATTTCTTTCTGGGTGCAGATGTATATATTAATGGTTCTTTCAAATTTACATTCCTTAATTCTGGTTTTGTAGGAAGTATACATGAGTCAGAGGTCCAAAGTATATTCGAAGGAGTGTTGCAGGGGCAGCGATTAATTCACAATCTCACTGCTTGGACTGACTGACTCTGCATAAGCTATCAAACTCTTCCATGTGGAGCAAAGTGAATGGCCATGGGAAATGTTTATTTTTTTGCTGAATTGAAATATATGATTCGGGATTTTGTGACCTTTAATACGATCAAACAAAGCAGAACTAGGGTTTATATGACTCATCAGTTAGAAACAAGACTAGAACTGATTAAATCTATACTCAGGTCTGTTAGATCAAACACCACAAAATATGAAAATAAATAGACAAAAGATCCATACGACACAGAGATTTAACGAGGTTCACACACTAGTGTGGTATGCTACGTCATCGGGCGAAGAAGAAAATGTTTCACTATGCAGAAGAGAGATTACACCCAAGCAGCAACGAAAAAACTCGCCTGAAACCCTAACTCGAAAAACCCCCAAAATACAATGACTTTCTCAACAAGACAATAGTACGTTATATATATACCTCAAGTCGTGGGTCAACCCATAGGGTTGCAGTCGATCCGGTCGAACCATACTACGCCCCAACACCTCCATACAAGAACAGTGCTGGGCTCTGGGCTTGGGCCGATAGGCCCCAACCCCTCTGCTTCTATCACAGATCTCAAAAAACTTCTCATTCGGGTCGCCACCAAAATATGTCGGAGTAGGTCAATCTTTAAAACAGGTCAAGAATTCGAGACAAACTTAACAAGGTGTTAACCTCTCTTCCCTCTTTAGTCTAGTTTATTTATTTTTAAGAAAAAAAAAAAAAGATCAGGACAAGAAATGAAAAATAATAAAGAACCCCATGTGAGTGGGAAATATTATTTTGACGTTGTGGAAATTCTTTTTCACATTCTAAAAAAGGGAGAGGGTTCTTTAATTTGCCTCGCAACAAGTTCCTGAGCTAGTGCAAAAGCCAATCACAACGCATGTCGAAGCATCAATAGGGTTCTAAACTATATATACATATAGGGATAATGTTTTATGTGGGGGAATGCAGCCTCCACCACAATTTGTATCTCCTCCCCCTTGTGAAATGACCTATATAGGTAGAGGAGAGAGAGTGGGGGCCTTTAATGGTGGAGGCTACACTCCCCCACATAAAACACTCTCCCATATGTGTGTATATACATATACAATAGTACAACGGCGAGCTACTTCAAACTCACACTCTCTCTCTCTCTCTCTCTCTCTCTCAAACAATTGGCTTATATACATGTTTAAAGCTGCACTATTTAAGTTCCCTTTGATTCTCACAAGAGCTGATCTGTCTTCAAAATGATACTCTATGAAACTTTTTTTATCTGGTGATCTAATTTCTTACTCTTGGTCATAAACTCAAGCCTTTATATAGGGAGAGCGGATCAGGTTCACGTACGAGAATGTTCGAGAATGGTCCTGGTCCATGAATATAGAATCAATTTTTTCCCTCTTCATTTAATAGATTCTATATCCACGGATCAGGAGTGTACGAGAACATTCTCGTACGTGAACCTGATCCGTTCACTTATATAGGCAACGATCTAGCTGTTTGATTTAACTAACCGTTAAAGTCAAGCTCAGTCCTAATGAAGCTTGGAAGTGTTCAAATTCAAACCACTTTTAAGTTCATCACAATAGGAAGTATTTAATCATCTCCTATTTCCAAGATATAATCAAAGTTCCAAGAAAACTTCTTGTTGTAGCTCATCAACATCAATTAAGATGCATTGAGTTCCTTAGAGCTAGTTAGAAACCTAGAAATGTAATGGTCCACACTGAAAAGATCGTGGTGTTTCCATGGACAACATCAAAACAGGGGAGGAAAACTCATTGCTTTTATTTCAATGGAAGCATCCACGTACAACCGTCCATGAGTCCATCAATTTCACTTAAAATATTTCCAATGAAGCTCGAATGACCCTTTGGGTTCAATATTGTGCTAACAGCCAAAGCCAAAATTGAGGAGAGTGCCAGGAGCGTGGTAGTCAATGTGAGTGAGGTAATGTCAATGCCATCAAAGGAGTGACCAAAAGGGTTATTATTGTTGGGAGTCTCAATGATGACCATGGGAATGTTGTGTTGGGCCATTTGTGTTGGGAATAAAAAGGGGAGTGCCTGGAATCGTGTAGGGAAAATTGGAGAGAATTTTTATAGACCTAGATTCACTTCGTTTTAATGTCAACCTCAAAACTTCAATGTCTAAGACTGACTACACACTAACCTCTTAGTGTACACCACACATGATAATGAGTTGGTTCTTGGTAGGGTTTCCAATTCTCATTAGGTAGAACATCCAAAAGATAGTTGTCTAAGTTTGATTAGAAAATAGTTGTTTGAGTTTGATTAGTCGAACCTAGGGCCTAGCAATTGTTTTGTGAAGAGTTAGCAAATAGTACTTTATTATATTATTACATAAATTATATATTTTTTAAATGTTTCAAATGTTTTTGTATCCAATATATGGTCATTACTCTCTTATAATTAAATGCAATGGATCTATATCATAGTGGTGATTTTTATACCATGGTTACAAACCCATTGCTGGTGTTGTTTGTATGAGGAAAAAATGTAATGAAAATATCTATCATTAAGTATTTTCAGATTGCGCACTTCATAATGTTGTTATTTTATGCAATTAAAAATAATTTAGAGACTACCCTATAAAATAACACATGGCATGATTTAGACAGATAAATTTCAATCTCCTAAGCCTTCTCAAGGCTTTGGCTGAAAGCTAATTACACTACACCATACAAAGTTAGACTTAGAACTTTAAAGAGAAAAAAAAGGAGGAAAAGAAGAATCTACTTCTTCAAGTTTGGGATTTGATCATTGCGCAATTAACGATAATAACATTTGAGTGTTGCATTCCTTTGGAGGGACACGCCATTTATGTATTTCAAGGATCATTGTGCAATTAACGATAATAACATTTGAGTGTTGCATTCCTTTGGAGGGACACGCCATTTATGTATTTCAAGTAAACTATGCACTCGATTCATGTGATGTGTTCATAAGATCTTCGTTTCTAAAAATTCTGAATAAGATGCTATATCGAATCGCTTCCACCGCTACCATGATTGTCTGATGGGCAAAACTTAAGACTAATCCTTTTAAAATTGTTCAACAATGTAAAAGGATTGCTGGTGAAACCAGGGAAAAAGATGAAAAAAAAACTATAATATAGTGACCACTTTTAATACCTCTACTTTGACAAGCGATTGCCTAGATGTTGGAGATAATGGCATACCGACAAGATGATGGCAACACTGTCAGGTCCACATGTCATATGTAGATCAAGTAGGAAGAGTTCCACACAATGGGACGTTACGTGTTAATGGGCCAAATATAGATACGCTGCAATATCCCATGACCATCAAACGGATTCATAAATCCTAATGGCAATAGTCAAATCCACCATGCAAGCAAACCCTTACAAGCTCATATATATAAAAGATGCAGCATCAAATATCACAATTCAAGGCTACAAACCAAACCTAGACCAAAATAGAGGGTTCCTTAAAAGATAGCTTGGCCTTTGCTTCAGCGTGAGGGTTGATGGAAATACATACAAAAGTATCAGTGGTCAGATTTTTTACTTTAGGATTTCTGTTTTTCATGGGGTGGGACGGTAATATCGCTCCTACCTGTGTCTGGCTGTAGAAGTCACACTTTATTCTAGATTTCTTTTTCCCCCAAAATAATTACCTAACCAAAGTTGATGATATCACCAATTTGGCTTGGATGAACAGAGCTCTGCAAAAAAGGATCAAATCTATTCAACCTTAAAAAAGAACATTTCGATGGGTTGATTCAGGTCTTTCCCTCTGATACTGAAATTTAGATAACAAAATAAAATTTAGAAAAAATATAACAATACTTCAGAAATCTAGGGAAATGGAGACACTAGAAGCCAGCTTTAGACCTTGGTAAGCTTTTATTCTTCGAAACTTCAGCAGATATGGCAGTCTCAGGTTTCCTCTTTTTATAATGCAGCCCTTAGGCTGCCAAAACAGACCTTGCAACCGCTTCTAAGCAACGTGTAATATCATATCAATAAAGTGGCAGCTTCAGATAACAATACTTCAGAAATCTAATGAACTTGCACAAGGATATTTAAATATGTGACAAAAACTAGTGATTTCATGCATCCTGCAAAAAGTTACAAAGCCCTCCCAGCCATATAAATTGTGATGGACAAAACCAACTAAAACAAAGTTGAAAAGGTGAAAAAAATAAGTGAACAATAAAACCAAACGAAAAATAACTACCTACAATTGAGGTTATTCAACTGTTCTTAAAAAAAAAAAAAAATTACTGTACAATGCATGACAAAAGTAGATGGGAAATCACCTAGTTGGCTAGGAACACATATTAAACAACCCTATCCCCATACGTCAGTGGTGAGCCCGTTTGAGAACTGAAAATAATCCAGCAGATTTCCTCTCATCATCTCCAACCTGTTTGCATAAATGGAAGATTTGACATAAGCATTATGGAAATGTCTAACAAGGCATTATATTAGTCCTTTTGGCACGACAAACCTCCTTGGCTATTTGCTGTAGAATCTGAATAATTTCAGAAAAGTCAGGTCTTAAGCTTGGGTTTTGCTGCCAGCATCTCTCAAGCAGCTCCACAAGTTTTGGATGAGTGTTCTTCGGAATTGTGGGCCGTAGACCCTGACAACCATGTCATTGGAAGTGAAAGGTTATTTATTTGGGTGTCACAATATTCCATCTAGCCAGCCGACAAGGCACAGCATAATAAGAAATTATTCAGGTGGTATATCTTAATGACTTAGTTCAGCATCAAACATGAATTTCATTAAAAAAAAAAAAAGGTGCCAATGGAAGCTTAAAATGGTGGTTGGCTGAACCCCAGGTACCAGTAAAGCCTGAAAGACTTGTTTTAACAATGTTAAGATTGAATTGGAGGTCCAGCATTGAGATTCTCATCTTACGGTTTCAGACAATAGTATCAATATTTAGCACTTGTTTTCCTTTGTAAGTATCCATTTCTGCTCCCTCCAGTTTTGGTATCTATATCGGTTTGCTCTGACATCGTAAGCTATATTACCCAGGTAGAGCAAAGATATGACAAAGGTCAAGCATTTTATACTTGAAAGAGAAGTGAAGTGGTGAAGGACATGATTTAAATTAATTTGATTTATCTCAACGAATTCAGCTTTCATGAAAACACAAGAAAGAAAAGTAGTAAAATTTAAACCATTCTTCTAGCACATATGTGCAATCACAGTGTGGAAAAATTAATACCTTTTGCACCACACCTACAGCTGCTTGTAATGGAGTTAAAAACTCATATGGGATCTGGAAAATAAGTCATAATGAATAAAAGATGGTTAATAGAATAGTGTAGTTCATGCTAATATGATCATTTGGGAAAAGGAAAGTGCACAAGACAATTGTGAGACTCCATCCAGGCCATTTATATATATATATATATATATAGCAATATTACCTTCCCTGTTAGCAGCTCCCATAGCACGATTCCGAAACTGAACACATCAGCCTTGTGATCATATGGTTTGTGTTCTATGACCTACAATGCATAACCAAGGTTTAAAGTATCAGTATCAGGTATCGTATCGAAAAGGTGATTTTAAGAGACATTGTATCGGAGAGATGCAAGATACATTAAAGATATGTATGGAAATAGTAAAGAAATGTATTGAAATGCTGAACTTATGCAAAATACAATCTTGAAGTATAAAATTTATCATGTATAAAAAAGGAGAACAAGGTAGGACGAGACAAGTGCATTCAATTGATTATATATAAAGGATGATGTTCCTTACATTTACCAATGCCAAATTTGAATTAAGTATCGTATCGGTACCTTAAAAGACACGATATGTATTGGTTAGTATCAAAGGATATGGAAGGATACTAAAAACCTTGTCCATAACATAGAGACTAATTAATTGACAAGGAAATAGCATCCCAAAAATATAACTAAGTTTTTATCCACCCATTCAGTACAATAGTAAAGCAGTTTGAGATACAAGAAAATTGAATGACTTTTGGAACCAAAAATATTTTGACGGAGTCATCACATCACCTTTCAGATTCACCTACTGTTGGGGGTATGATGTCTTGTATTTTGTTGCTTGCAAAAGCGGGCTGACTCCAAAGGGCTGTTAGAGGTTGAAGGCCTCGAGACCCAAAGGAATCAGCCCACCTTGCATGTTATCATCGTTATTGGCAGGTCCATGTGGGGTGTTTAGGAGCAAAGGGCCCCAAGAAATTCTTTTAGGGACTATATGGGTATTTTGGTAAATTTCTTATATAGGGTTCGGTGTTTCGCTATATATTTGTAGTGAGAATTCTTTCTCTATTAGTAGTTTAAGAGAGGTGTAAGGACAAGTGGCTGTAATCCTATTCATCTCACTGTTGAAGCATGCAATCTTGCCAAATCACGTAAATCTCTGTGTGATTGTGTGATTGTCATTTGCAAATTCAATTCGTTTTCTGTTTCATTTTAGGGTTCCGTTTATACAAACTGGTATCAGAGCTTCCATGGTTTTCCATTTCCTAGGGTTTTCTATCACAATGGTAGGGAAGGGAATGAGCATCAAGTATGATATCGAGCAATTCAATGGAAGAACAACTTCACCCAATGGAGGTTAAGGATAAAGGATCATTTGATACAACATGGTTTGGCGAAGACTATATTAGGGAAATCAAAGAAACCAAAAAAAAATCAGTGATAAAGATTGGGAAGAGATGGAGGAAAAGGCGATAAGATATTCGATTGGATCCTTCCAATGACAACCTACAGTATATGGTGGATCTCAAATCTGCACCAAAGGTAGAGGCGAAACTATAAAGTAGTTACATAATGAAGTCCTTGACAAACAAGTTATTTGTAAAGAAGCAATTGTATTATATAGAGATGGAAGAAGGAATAGATCTGTTAGAATATCTCGACATGTTCAAACAGATCATAAGCTAACTGGCAAGCTTGGAGGTTTCAATTGGGGATGAAGACAGAGCCCTATTGTTTCTAGCATCACTTCCAACATCGTATAATCACCTGGTGATGACTCTCTTGTACATGAAGGAGACTCTTGAGAGGGATGAAGTTATTGATGCCTTTATGTCTAATTAAACAAGGAAGAGGGCCAACAATACTAAATCTCAAGGAGGAGGTCACTTTGAAAATGCTAAGGAGTAGGAAAATGGGAGATCAAATCAGAAGGGATCTAGGAGGGGTCGATTGAAATCAAAAGGGGCAAGGACAAAGCTCACTTGTTATTATTGTAAGAAGGAAGGCCATTTGAAGAAAGATTGTTTAAAGAGGAAGGTGGACTTGAAGAAGAAAGGTGAAGATAAGGCATTTGAGGAAGCTAGTGTGGCTAATATCTTGGAAGGGGATGGAATAGAGATGTATTCTTTGTATCATCAAGTAAGAAAAAACTCTCTAATTCTTGTTATTCACATCGCATGTGCTCACATAGGGATTGATTTGATACATACCAATTATACAATGGTGAGTCAATTCTAATAGGGAATGATGCAACGTGCAAGAACTTTAGCATATGTGAGACATGTTCCAAAACTAAAGGAAAAAAAAATCAGTATCTTTGGGGATACTTGACTCAAATGGCTGTAAGAACACAACAGTAGATGAAGTTCTCAAAGTTATTAAAGGAGTTATGTTTGTCATGAAGAGGTAGTAAACTAGAAACCTATATAGACTAATAGGGAGTACAATGACAAGTGAAGCATCTGTAACTATAGATGCGGAGTCTAATAAAGATGATACTCATATAAGACATATGCGGCTGGGGCATATGGGAGGACAAGGCATAATGGAGCTTCACAAAAGGAAGCTTTTGAAGGGGTGAAAACTTGCATATTGAACTTCTGCAAGGATTGTATATTCAGAAAACAGTGCAAGGTTAGTTTCAGAAATGCAACATGAGAATGAGGAAGTGCTTGATTATGTACATAACGATGTATGGGGTCCTTCAACAATCAAATCTTAAAGTGACCTAAAATACTTTGTAGCCTTCATTGATGATTACTCAAGGAAAGTGTCGGTCTACTTTATGAAGCATAAAAGTGAGGTATTCACTAAATTTAAAGAGTGGAAGGCTGATGCAGAAAGGAGATATGAATGGAAAATTAAATGTTTGAGAATAAACAAATGGGGGGGGGGGAGAGTACAGATATTTGTCGTTTCTAGAATTGTGTAAAGATGAAGGAATTTTTCGTCACTTCACAATGTCAGATACACTATAGTAAAATGATGTAGCTGAAAGGATGAAGAAGACACTTTTAAAAAGAGCTCAGAATATGAAGCTGAATGCAAGTGTAGACAAGATTTTTTGGGCAAAAGCAATGAACATGCCATGTCTCATAAATAGGACTCCATCGAAGGCAATTGATTTCAAAATTCCTAAAGAGATACGGTCAAAAAAACCATTAGATTATTCTTTTTGAACATATTTAGTTATCCAACCTGTGTTTATGTGCAAAGTAGCATTCTAAGTTAGACTCGAAATCTAAACAGTCTTTTTGGCTTTGAGAAAGGTATAAAAGGATTCAAGTTGTGGGATCCAAGTTCACAGAAGATTGTGGCCATTAGGGATGTTGTGTTTAATGAGTCTCACATGGTGAAGTCAAACTGTAGTTCACAAGCAATTAATGGAAATAAAAAATAATCTAATATGCAGGTAGAGTTAGGTGAATCAGAAAAAAAAAAAGAATGAGTAATCCAAAGGCTTGCCAGAAAAGTAGGAAACAGTAGATGTCCTATGTTGTGGCAAAGGGTAAAAGGAAATGTACTCACAAAGCACCTTATGATATACAAGTTTGAGGACATGGTTGCCTATGCCCTCACTATAGGTACACATAACTCATCTTCCTACCAAGATGTTATAAGTGATGTGTAGAGTGATAAATAGATGATACCTATGATAGAGGAAATTGAGTCTTTATAGAAGAAAGAGACTTGGGAGGTTATTGAAAAACCTAAGGGAAGAAAAATCATTAGGTGTAAATCTGTATATTATGAGAAAGAGGGCAATATCGAATAAGAAGCGTGAAAGGTATAAGGCCAGACTTTGGCCAAGGCTATGCATAGGAGGGGTCTATTACAATGAAATATTCTCTCTGGCGGTGAATCACACTTCTATTTGGGTACCACATGCTTTGATAGCCATATTCAATTTTGAGCTACAGTAGTTTGATGTGAAGATGGCGTTTCTTTATGGTGACTAGGAGGAACAATATTTGGAGCAGCCTGAAGGTTTAAGAGGTCTCTTTATGGTCTTAAGTAATCTTATAAGTAGTAGTACAAGCACTTTGATTCCTACATGGTACGGATTAGTTACTTAAGAATTGAGTATGATTGCTGTGTCTATTATAAAGTGTATAATTTTATTATTCTGTTGATGCTTTATGTCGATGACATACTCGTTGCTGCCAAGAACAAATATGATATTATCTCTCTTAAGTCTTTGTTTAGTGTTAAATTTAAGTTGAAGGATCTTTGTGCTATGAAAAATAGCCTTGGCATAGAACCATAGAACAGGTATGTTGAAAAGGTGTTGGAGCATTTCAACATGGAAAAGGATAAACCAGTTAAAACTCCATTAGCTAGCCACTTTAAGTTATCTAAAAAGCAATGCCCTAAAACACATGAGAAGGTAGAGAAGATGTCTCCTCACCCTCTCAAACCTCAATTTCATTAACTCAAACTTTGCAAAAGCAAGTTGGCTAGAATCAGCGTTAGAAAACCCTAAGCGACAAAAACACCCAAAGCGAAGGAAGCAACCTTGTGGCTGCCGCTATGGAGGGCCAGTAGGTGAAGGGAAGAAATCCCTTAGAAAACTTAGAAATGCAAGGGAGAGGGACAAATCTCATTAGGGGGAGTGCAGGAAGAAGAATCGTACACACGCTCGCAGGCTTCACAAACACTCAACTTAATTCATCTTTTCAATTCTAAGTTCTCCATCGGTTACAACCAATTTATAGGGAGAAAAACAAAAAAAAGCACAGAGAAAAGGAAACCAAGTGAAATAGGAAACTACCATAACTAAGCAAACCGACACTCTAATACTTCTCTATATCCTACTTGAACCTAACTTGGTAACATAAAGTGAATAAAATAAAATCAAAGACAATCTTCCTAATTAATGTAATTTCCTAAAATCTTACTAGAGCTAAAACCAATATGGATCCGGTTCATCTCTATCTGGAAACCTAGATGGGTATGATAAGTCCATGGGTGTGTATCTGCATTAACTTCCCCCGGTGTTAAGAAAAACTCGTCGACGGGCTTTGTAAAAGGGTAACAATAAAAAGCTCACAAGTGGGGGTGAATTGTTCCTTGTCTACAACAAGGAAAAAATCCAAGATATAAAGTTTGGAGGTGCATTCAAGTCAAGAAAATTATGGGGGAGAACAGACTCATGATGGAGAATTATTGTTGTTGGGATAACTAACTGATATTGATGATGCATCTTATAAATGGGCAGTGACAAACTACCAAGACAATTGGGCCCAAAACATGTCATGGGATGCATAAGTGGTGCATTCAGAGGAGCGGCTACGACATCCGCAGTGGTACGCAGCTCGTGGGATGGAACCGCCAAGACACTCTACGTGGAATTGACTTTTGAGTATTGATTGTTGTCACTTGAGTGTTGAGCGTTGAGAAATAACTCATGATGTAATATTTTTATTTATTTTGGATCATTTGGATTATATATTATGTATTGTTGTAGATTGTAGACTATATGTAGTGTAGACTATGTAATTATGTAGTATAGTTTCAGAATTTCAATGAACAACTCATCGTAATGATTACTGAACCTTTGGTTCACCACACAAGTATGACTT
Organism: Macadamia integrifolia; assembly: GCF_013358625.1. Lineage (NCBI taxonomy): Eukaryota > Viridiplantae > Streptophyta > Magnoliopsida > Proteales > Proteaceae > Macadamia > Macadamia integrifolia. The sequence continues at coordinate 17,799,620 of NC_056559.1, read as the reverse complement.
TGTGTGTGTGTGTGTGTTTTTTTTTTTTTTTTTTTTTATATGAAATTAATGATGTGAATGTGTTAGAAATGTCTAAAATAGATGTACACAAAAAATAGGCAAAAAAAAAAACATTGTTTGGGGGTTGAAACCAATGTTTCCACCAAACGGGAAAAAATTCCCTAGTTTCCTCGAAATTTCCCAAGTTTAAAGCGAAATTTCTCCCCAAGGGTTGAAACCCGATACCTTGGGATCAAATGGCTGCCCTCAAGCAACTACTAACACAGCTAGGCACTTCTCCTGCTCCTTCTCCTGTGTCCAACCTTGCTCAAACAGGTAGTTCCCTTGTTTCTTCCTCTCATTCTCCCTTATGGTTACATGATTCGGGTGCTTCTGGTCACATGATAAGTAGCTCTGAGGTCTTCCATACTTATATTCCTTGTTTCGGTCGCGATAAGGTAAGGGTGGCTGATGGTTCCTTGTTCCCTATCTTTGGCAAATGATCCGTTTCTTACACCTCTACTATTTCTCTTCCATCTGTTTTGCATGTTCCCAAATTATGTGCTAATCTGCCTTCCATCTATCATTTAACTAAGGAGTTGAATTGTTCTACTCATTTTTTTTTACTCATTGCCTTTTTTAGGATTTGGTGACGGGTGCAACGATTGGGTATGGTCAGGTTCGTGATGGACTCTACTAGTTGGATTCTCCACTGGCTGTGCCTCCTCCTATGGCAGCACATATTCTCTGTTCAGACAGAGCTCTCTCTCAACTCCACCAGTGGCACCATCGTCTGGGACATCCTTCTTTTCATATTTTACATCGCATGTTTCCTACTTTAGTTAAAAATTGTGGTTTGGAACAACTTCAATGTGATGTATGTGAATTTGCTGAACATACACAAACCTCTTTTTCTTTTTTGGATGAATAAATAATTCATTACCAAGAGGAAAAGAATATACAAGGGAAGAGGGGGGAGGGAAGGCTTAAGTCAACAAGGAGAAGCCAACCCAGGGGGCCAACATGAAACAAGGACAAAATACTATCTACTAAACAAGATACAAAAAGTGGGTGGGGGGAGCCAAATGCCATGAAGTGGGTTGGATGAGATCAACCTGAAGGTTCCAAGAGGCAATAATGTGGGTATTCTAGCAATATATGATAATAGGACGAGGTTGAAGGGATTAGGCTTTAGAGGAGACATTAAAATAGATAGCTTTCCAAATCTTATCAGGAGATCGAGATTTGGGGGTCCATCTACGATATTTCTCTCCCTCCAAAGATGATTAATGGTAGCACAAAAAGCCAATTTATCTATGGTGTCACAAATGGAAGAGCCAGAGAAGGTCATGTCAATCCATATCCATTCTCTGTGAAAAGGGAGGATGGATCTCCTAGCAGGCCAGCATTTGGAAAGAATAATTTTCTAAATGAGGGAGGAGAAGGGGCAGGAGAAGAAAAGATGGGAAATATCCTCAATACCTTAGGGACAGAGACAGCAAGAAGGGTTGGCTAGGATGTGGCGGTGAATGAGAAAGGATTGGGTAGGGAGACAATTGGTCAGGAAAAGCCAAAGAGTAAAGCTATAGAGGGGAATGTGTCCTTTGAACCAGACCACCTTATGCCAGGGAACTATCGGAGAAGGGGTTCGGATGAAAAACCAACCGAAGGCAGAGGAGAAGGTGCCATTGGAGGAGGGGAGCCAGATACACTTGTCCTCTCTTCTTCTACAGCCAGGAGGAAGAGGAGGTCCAGAGGTCCAGAGGTCCAGAGGTCCAGAAGAAAGGGGGGAAGGGGTGGGGGAAACCAGCCAACAGGGGAGAGAATGGAGACAAAAGCATTGGAAGGAAGGCCAGAAGAGTAGATGACCCTAGGAGAGACAAAATGGGATAAGATTGCCGAAGAATAGGGATCCTTTTTCCTTCCAGAGGGAGATTGATTGCCCATTTCCAATGGAATAGGAGATGGCTGAGAGGGCAATGGGACTATGATCAAGGGTCTTTCTCCAGATCTAAGAGGCATTTGAAGTGAAAGGGGCAGTCCAAAGGGAGATGTGTTTGAGCGGACCAGAAAGGATCCAATCAACCCAAATGTTTTTATGCTTAGAGACTATTTTCCAGATTAGCTTGAGAATTCCAGCGGAGTTGGCATCTTTGATTCTCCTAATCCCAAGCACACATAAGACTTTCAAAGGATTTAATCACTGAGGCAGGAAGGACATAAGTACTGGACCAGTAGAGATACATGGACAGGAGGACCGATCTAATTAAGGTAAGATGGATGTCTTACTTTCCTACTGAAAATAACCGTGATATTCTTTTTCTATTATTTATTTCGATATATGGGGTCCTTCTAGGACGATTGATGGGAATGGTTTTCGCTGGTTTATTACTTTTATTGATAACTTTACTCGTTTCACATGAGTGTATCTTTTGCATAATAAGTTTGATGCCTTCTCTTGTTTCAAATCTTTCCATGCCATACCTCGTACTCAATTTGACGCCACTCTACGAGTTCTTCATAGTGACAATGGCATTGAGTATATAGATGGTGTGTTTCAGCAATATCTTGATTCTCAGGTTATTCTTTCCCAGACATCTTACGTTCAGACACTTGAACAAAATGGGATCCCTAAGCGAAAAAACCGCCATCTCCTTGATGTTGCCCGGGCTCTAATATTTTTCTACTTGTGTCCTTAAGCACCTCTAGGGCGATGCCGTTCTTACTACTGCCCACCTTATTAACCGGGTGCCTTTTAGTGTTTCCTTTCTCCCTGATCCTACCATTGTTTCAAGTCTTCCCCTCGGGTCTTTGGTTGTGTTTGCTTTGCTCATAATTCCTCTCCGTCAAGGTCCAAGCTTAATCCATGGGCTCTAAAGTGTCTTCTTAGATTACTCGGCTTCTCAAAAGGGGTATAAATATTATCACCCACCTACTCTCCGTTTGTAAGTCACTACGGATCATGGTCTAAAGTAACTCCAATACCGATCGATACCCTCCGATACGTATCTTAAATTTAGCCGATCGATACGACGACCGATACCGATATTTTAATCTTTGATCTTTAGCATGACTTACGCGTATCTCCGATACGATACGATACGATACCCTTTGATAAGTATCTTAAATTTAGCCCATCGATACGACGATCGATACTGATACTTTAATCCTTGAGGCATGGATGTCACTTTTTATGAGTCTGAGGTGTATTTCATGTCACCTCTTCAGGGGGAGAGTATTGAGGAAGAGCATCCTTTTGTTATTGATATAACTCCTCTTCAGGGTATCCCATCTGTTTAGGGGGAACCACCAAATTAGCCTATAAATCAACCTATAGGAGATGTGATCACTTACACTCAGAGACCCAAAGAGCAAGATACCACTAGTAACCAACCATAGCCTTCTACAGCACCTCCATCACATCTACCAGTATAAGGTAATACTTCTCCCATACTTGATATTGTACCTGTTGCTTCCTCTGAGCCTCCCACACTTGATATTGTACCTATTGCTCCTACAGTGGAGATCTCCCCATCGCTATTAGAAAAGGAGTTCGTTCCTGCACCAAGCATCTCATCTCCTATTTTGTTTCATATGCATCATTATCTCCTTCTTATAGGGCCTTTGTTTCTTCGTTGTCTTTTGTGTCTACTCCACAGGGTTGAAAGGAAGCCATAAATGATCTAAAGTGGAAGGCTGCAATGGTTGAGGAAATGCTGCCATTAGATAAAAATGGTACCTGGGAATTGGTTCTTCCTCCTCAAGGAAAGAAGTTAGTTGGGTGCAAGTGGTTTTTCAAAGTCAAGCAAAAGGCCGATGGGACAGTTGAGCTGTACAAGGCACGGTTAGTGGCTAAGGGCTTCACCCAAACCTATGGGACTGATTACCAGGAAAACTTTGCCCCAGTTGCAAAGATGAACTCTATCAGGGCATTGCTGTCTGTTGCTACAAATCTGGGATGGAATCTTCAACAGTTGGATGTTAAAAATGAGTTCCTGAATGGCGATCTAGAAAAAGAAATCTATATGGATGTTCCTCCTGGTTTTGCCACTCCTTGCACTCCTTCCAGTGTTGGATGTGTCTGCAAGTTGAATAAGTCATTTAATGGCCTCAAGCAATCTCCTAGGGCATGGTTTGGCCGGTTTATGAAAGCTATGATCAACTTTGGATACAAACAGAGTCAAATAGATCACACCCTGTTCACAAAGGCGTTAGGTAACCAGGTTACTGCTCTGGTCGTCTATGTTGAGGACATTGTGATTACTAGTAACAATGATGACGAGACCTCCAATCTGACGGCCTTACTAGCAGCAGAGTTCAAGACTAAGGACCTAGGACCTTTTCGGTATTTCTTTGGGATTGAAGTGTTTAGATCTAGCAGAGGTAATTTATTCCCAAAAGGAAATATGTTCTGGATCTCCTTAGTGAGACAGGTATGCTTGGGTTTAAGCCTGCAGATGCCCTTATGGAGGTTAATCATTAGATAAGCAGGGGAGTGGGGGACTTTGTTGATAAAGAATAGTACCATAGACTTATTGGCCGCTTGATCTACCTGTCTCACACTAGGCCCGATATTGCCTATGTTGTTGGTATCATTAGATGATTTCTTCATGACCTTAGGACACCTCACCTTGAAGCTGTGTATCAAATCCTTTGATACTTGAAATCGGCTCTTGGAAAGGGAATTCTGTATTCTAATCAGGGACACTTGAAGATCGAAGCCTTTACTGATGCTGACTGGGTTGAATCTATTGATGATCGAAGCCTTTCCTTGGAGGGAACCTTCTTACTTGGCGTAGCAAGAAACAATCCGTGGTATCTCGGTCTAGTGCTGAAGCTGATTATCGCGCAATAGCTCAAGGGATTTGTGAGCCGGTCTGGCTTAAGAGCCTACTGCATGATCTTCGAGTTAATGTTGAAGGTCCTACAAGTCTATATTGTGATAACAAGGCAGCCATCAGCATCGCCCACAATCCCGTCCAACATGATAAGACCAAGCCTATTGAGATTGATAGACACTTCATCAAAGAGAAGCTTGACCAAGGGACAGTCTGCATACCCTTTGTCAGTACTGCAAATCAATTAGCCAATGTGTTTACCAAGGTTGTTCATTGTAAGGCATTTCATCCTCGTCTCCAAGTTGGGCATGTACGATATATTTGCACCAACTTGAGGGAGTGTGTTAAGATGACCGTAGTTAGTTTTATTTTTTTTTTTACCTTGGTTAAGTCTTATTTACCGTAGTAAGTCTTGTAGATAGGTACGCTTAGTCAGCGTTACCCTACTTTCCTTATTTAGTTTATTGTAATCTCCTTATAAATAAGGACCTCTGTCATTACTGACAAGTCGAATCATTCTCCAATCTCTAATTCTCAACTTATTGTCTATGTAGTTTAGATCTCTTTGTTTCTTTCTTATTGTTTCCTATAGTAATTAGGTTTTAGTATCCTATTGTGACTAGTCCTTAGGAATAGCCAGGTTCTATTATGTAATCTGTTGAGTTTCTTTATAAATAAACTGGCTGGTGCAGTAGAAGATATATCGCACTATCATCTAGCTTTCTCTTCCACTTCTTTCTCTCCATTCATCTCTTCTTTTGTAGCTATCAAAGGTTTGGTACTGTTACATGGTATCAGAGCCATGAAGAAGAAGAAGAAAAATTCTGTAAGTCTTGAGAAGAGGGAAGGTCTCTGCAAGACAAAGGGTTTCTTATCTGCTATCAGCTCCTACTACTGCTGAGCAAAGAAACTGATGGTGGTTGCTGAATCGATCAATCACTGGTAAGTCAGTTGTTTTGCTCTGGTTCACCCCATCATGTTCTGTTGGTTGAAGACGAAGTCGATTTGCTGCAACTGCGATCATCTAGGGAGTGATAAAACTCATACCCCCTTGTTACTTCTGCTGTCTCGATAAATTGTTATTTTCTGGTGTTGACTGTTCTTTGAATGTTCATATTCCTGCTGGAGTTCAACAATTTTCTGTTTTCGTTAATGGTGTTGATTGCTGCCCTTTGTTGGTATGGCAATTGGCGGTTGTTGCTATCCTTTCTTCTTAGATTGATGTTTTCTTGGTTTCCGCCTCCACAATCCCTATTCTCGACTGCCACTGTTTGGATCCCCTGCTTACGTCTCATGAAGGAGACAATGGAATCTTTTTTTTTTGGATGAATAAATAAATTCATTACCACGCGAGAAGAATATACAAGGGAAAAAAGGGGGGGGGGGG